>NC_133468.1:16137619-16437738 GCF_048565385.1 Saimiri boliviensis
CCATTTAAAAATGACAAGACTACATTGAGACAGAATGTACCTGCCTCTTCTCTCTCTGTTAGTATCATTATTATTTTCTCTGCATCACTCAGTATATCAGTTCTCATTACAGCTGTATACTTCTCTTCACTCCTTCCCTAGATAGTAGACATAAAAAACATAGGAACAATGGAGAAATACTGCTGGAATTCACGAGAACATAGAACAGTATGGAATGGCTTAATTATAAGCGTCAGGCTTTATGAAAAGGTAGGATTTGGAATGAGGTTAGTCAGATGCTTAGAGTTTGGCTAGGCAGAATAGAGGAGAGATTGAAATCTCAGAAGGAAGTGACTTGGAAAATAAAGTGCTTGGGAAAGAAAGGGGTCAGATCAGAAGGTGTGTGGTAAGGAATGCATCAGGGCCAAAGTAAAAGGGTATATAGTGACTCTAAAAACATGTTAATGTTAGAGAGAAGTAAATGAGAATTTAAGTTAGACAGCAGTAGGGCAATGAATCCTTTATAAATTTTTCAACGGGGGGTATTTTAAAACTTAAATCAGAAAAGGGCATTTCAAAATTGCTAAGAGCAGATTTTACATGTTTGTAGCACAACCAAGGAGAGATAGGCATGTGAGGTGACAGATGTACTATCAGCTTGATTTTAGCATATTCCACAATGTATACATGTATCAAAACAGCACATTGTACCCCATAAATATACTTATTATTTTTCAATAAAATGAAACAAACACAACAAAGGGGCACAATAAAACTTTCTTTGAATTGAAATGCTTTGTATCTTGTTTTGAGTAGCGGTTACCTAGGTATATAGAATTTTCAAAACTCAAATCGGAACACTTAAGATCTATGGATTTTATTGGAGGCATTTTATTTATTAATTTTGTATGTTGATGGGACCTCATTCAAAAAAATAAAATTAAAACACAGAAAATAAAAACTCAGATACCCTGATCTTTAAATCACTCTAGGGGCTCCCCGGTACACATAATAAAAGAAAACCCACTAACTTTCTATTATGTCTGGGCAAAGACTTAAAGGATTTTCCTGTCCCCGCCTACCTTTCTGCAGTCACCTCAAGTCACTCTTCACTTGGTCACTGTTCCCAGCCCAATCCTCCCTCTTTATTTTCCACTGACAGGGCTAGCCCTGCCCAGGTCAGTCTTTGTTCTTGCAATTCTCCACACTGCCTAGAGTATTCTTGTCCCAAACCCCTTGCTCCTCAGCAAAGCGGGTCATGATTCTTTCTTCAATATGGCCTCTCTAAATTACTATCTGTACACCCTGTTAATTTCCGTCATAACATCTATGGTCATCCTGCTCATTTATGTGCTTAATTTCTCATCATCAGTCTCTTCCACGAGAAAGTAAGCTCTGTGATTGAAGGGAGGTGGTCATTTCCACAGGGTCCAGCTCAGGACCTAGTATATAATAGGTGCTCTAGAAATACATCTTTGAATTAGAGCACATAATGTACTTTTCTAACCATATTCCCCTGTTGTACTAGAAATCCCTCAGAGGCAGGAACCATGTCTTCATCATCTCTGTATCTCAGCTTCCAAACTCAGAGCCTGGTACACAACAGAAGCCCATACAATGTTTATCAAATTTATAAATATGTTTAAATTTAAATCTAAAATATCACCAGTAAATTTCAAGAAAAATTTATTTTGCAGAGAAATTCACTTGCCCCTGAGAAATCCACTAACTTACCAAGTTTCAAATCACAGGATCTGAGAGTTGCAAAGACTTTCCCAGCCTGTATATTAGATTTGACTCTTGACTCAAAGGGATAAGAGAATCAACCTGCAGTGAACTCACCCAGGTCTTTTCCATAGTGAGAAGCAGCACAAGACTTAATCAAACCATTTCAACATGATCAGTTTAGAGGACTTTCGTGTTTCACTCTCAGTGGACTTCATAAACATACTGAAAAAGCTAGTGATAGATTTAGACAACAAGAAGTGACCTAGCTGCCTGTTTTCTTTCTTCTGTAAGAATTGTAAAGAGAAATAAAAAGATATAAACAATTGGTTTACACAACAACATAGGTGAATCTTCTCACATATCCTATCAAAAATATATTGAATGATTGCATTCAAATAAAATTCTAGAAAGCCCAAACTTATATCCAGTAACAAGAAGCAGAACAATGACTTCCTAGGAATGGGGGTGAAGGAAAGGACGGATTACAGTGAAGACATAGGCAATTTTGAGGTGACGAAATTGATTATGATGATGGTTCCATGAGAGTATACATGTGTCAAAACTTACCAAAATTTACACTTAAATATTTGTAGTTTATTATATGCCAATTATATCTAAAACAAAATTATAATATATAAAAATAAAATAAAGGCCTCCACATGGGATAATTTTGTTTGTTTGTTTGTTTGAGGCGGAGTCTTGCTCTGTCACCAGGCTGGAATGCAGTGGTGTGATCTCGGATCTCAGCTCGCTGCAACCTCCACCTCCCGGTTTCAAGCAATTCTCTTGCCTCAGCCTCCCAAGTAGCTGGGACTACAGGCACACCCCACCATGTCCAACTAATTTTTGTATTTTTAGTAGAGATGGTGTTTCACCATGTTGGCCAGGATGGACTTGATCTCTTGACCTTGTGATCCACCCACCTTGGCCTTCCAAAGTGCTGGGATTACAGGTGTGTCATCATGCCTGGCAAGGAAGATTTTTAAAACTTTAAATATGCCATCAAATCAGCAGAATTTTTATTTTTGTAATTACTAGGCATGTTCCCATGGCTAACTGAAATAAATTATCTTCCCCTGCCACCTGTTCATTTTTATTGATCTATTAAAACTTAGCTGAGACATCACCATTCCCTACTCCTAGAAAGAGAGTGGAGGGTATTTTCCATCATGCACTGAGTCAGTTAGCAATCCCTTCGAGTGTGCTTAAGAACCACTGATGAGGGATACTATGGCATTTTGGTGACTATAGGTTAGTCTATCTTAAGGCCAAGGACTATGAAATCATCTTTTAATTCCAGAACCTCCCAGAACATAGTAATTAATTCACTTGCATTTTTTTTTACCTATTCAAATCCTCTTCCTTCTGCTCTGGAAGCCTAAGGAGTCCACACAGCTTCCTTTACACCCATGGCTGGTAAAACAAGACACAAAGTCTAAGACTAGTGCAATTGGTTCTTCTCATCCAAGACGGTTACTATTTATACATGACAGAAAGGTGGACAGAGAGTTTAAAAGTCAATGTAGATACAACATTCAGAAACCTTGAAACTGGAGACTGTCTTGACTAGCCCAAACCTACAGCAGGGCTTAGGCTATGACTTCTGTTGCCAAATTTCCTTCTCTTCGTGTCTCCTTTATCAACCTTGTTTTCCTGGCTTCCTAATGATTCTAGAAGCTACCTGACAGTCTTCCAATAAGTTCCCTTTCTGCTTAGGTTGCTTACAAATTAGAATTCTGGCTCATACAAAGACAACCTGGCACAAAATACAAGACAAATAAAATGGATATGCAAAGGAGGAGAAGGGGCCTAAAATCTTCAGAACCTCTCGGTGAACTCTTGTATCTGTGAAATCCTGGTTCATCAAAATGAATCTGGGTGCAGTGATTTTCCCCAACACCACAGAATTGTGCCCCAGAACTGACTGGAG
The DNA here is from genome assembly GCF_048565385.1 of Saimiri boliviensis. Classification (NCBI taxonomy): domain Eukaryota; kingdom Metazoa; phylum Chordata; class Mammalia; order Primates; family Cebidae; genus Saimiri; species Saimiri boliviensis. Next base: position 16,141,257 of record NC_133468.1, read on the forward strand.
CATTATTTTTCCTTGCCACAACAACTCTTTTTTCCCTCCTCCAAACGAATTCTCTTTCATAGAGAATGCACTAGCGTAATTTAGGATTCTCCCATATTTTCTAGCTGACATGATTAAGTCTAGCTAGTGGAAACACCAGGGCAGCGATCTGATGATTGTGTTTCAGAAACTCTAGAGATCCCACTAAAGTCACGGAATATTAACTGTGGTTTGAGGGTCAAAGAAATTCAAATCTAAGACTCCAAGTCAGAAAATCAAAAGAGGGTTAGTAATTCCTACCATCTTTACCCTCAAATTACCAGCTCTGTGGGAAAGAAGATATTTTTATCTCTCATTGGGGAAAGGTTTGCTTATTTCTTTTGTTCATTTTTCTAGTGAACTTTTGGCCTTTTCCTTACTGATCTGTAAGGGATCATAATTATAAGAATGACTATAGAGCAGATATTAAAAGGATGGATTTTGCCCTCAAACAAATATAGTTCCAAATCCTCTCTTCACCATGTCTTATTTGTGGGGCTGTGAGCAAGGCTTTTCTCTAGGTTTGTTGCCTTGTCTATTAAGTGGGGATGATAAGAGTAACTGAATCATAGGGCAAGAATTCAGGGAGATGACCCCCATAAAACATGAAGCATAACCCCTGGCCCAAAAAGGTTTTCGTGAAATGTTAGCTGCACACATTAGCTATTATAATCTGTTATATTAGTTGTATTTTCTTTAAATTCACACTGACTCTATAACCTAAATCTAGAGCTGGTGCCAGAGAGTTTGCCTTGTAAGGACCAGATTGTAATTAATTTTCAATTAATAGTTAATCAAAGTGATATTGATGATTTTGCGGCCCAGTCTATCTCTGCAATCACTCAACTCTGCAGAGGTAGCATTAAAAGCAGTCACAGACCATATGTAAAGCAATGGGTATGCTGTGTTTCCATTAAATCTCATATATGGAAAGTAAAATTTTACTTTTATATAGTTTTCACATCACTAAATATTTTTCTTCTTTTGATTTTTTTTCAACCACACACAAATATAAAAACAACCCTTAGCTCGTGGGCCATACAAAAACAGGTGGCAGCAACGAAGATAGATTGGATAGGGAAAATGTGGTACATATACACCATGGAATATTATGCAGCCATCAAAAACGATGAGTTCACGTCCTTTATAGGGACATGGATGAACCTGGAAACCATCATTCTCAGCAAACTGACACAAGAGCAGAAAATCAAACACCGTATATTCTCGCTCATAGGCGGGTGTTGAACAATGAGAACACATGGACACAGGGAGGGGAGCACTACACACTGGGGTCTGTTGGGGGGAAATGGGGGAGGGGCGGGGGGTGGGGAGGTGGAAAAAAAAAAATTCCTGTAAAAAAAAAAAAACAAAAACAGGTGGCAGGACCAATCTGGCCCACAGGCCATGGTTTCTCAACCTCTCATTTAGAGAAAGATGAATCCTCTGTTTGAGACAAATACTCATTGCAAGCCACCACCAGAACCTGCTGTTAAATGACATGCTGATAGACAATATGGTAAAATGTGATCAACAAAGCCAGTACTATAACTTTGAGAACCTCAGAGTATGTCATAAATGCCACGTCAAGTGCCAAGATTTCTTTACACTGCATTTTTTAAACTTTTGATAAAAAGTCACCAACAGCTATTCAGTGTCTATTTCTACTTGGTTGTTAGAAAAAATTCTTTCTATTTTCATTATATTAGAAGCATCTTGAAAGGAAATTAACAGTTTGTCACCTTAACAGTGTAAAATTATGCAGATGAAAACTGTAATTTTTTAAAGATAATGTCTTTTATTCATTTATATTCATAAGCATTTACTAGCAATATCTGTATTTAGAGGATTTTGAAAGAAAAATACGCACAAATTATAAAAATATCCCTAAAATCAAAGGATTTACTTAACTATGCTTGCATTTTTAGTCTAAGTTCTTCTGTAATTCTTTACCAGCAATGCCTTAATGACTTGTATAATGTACCAGACTATATATATTCCTCCAATTTGACATGAAACAAATGCCATCGTGACGTTAAAAACATGTTTTAGTTCCCTTGTTTCTTATCTGTACTATATCACAACATGCTATAATAAAAGAAAAATTCTTGCTCAAATCTCTGCTAAAATTGATATGGCTTTAGTATCCATTGTATTTTCAATGACAGTTATCCATACATATGCAAATTTTGTAAATATCCTAATTTTGAATTTAGAATCAGCATTTTTGACACTTCGCATTTGTAAAAGTCCCCCCAGCCCCCAGGAAACTAAAATAGGCTTATAAGGACAATATTGCAATAAGCTATTCCACATCTGGTTATCAGAGCAGTATTTTCTTGTTTAAAAAAAAATCACAAAAAAAACAGCTTCTATATGCTTGGTTTCTCCTTCTGTTATTTCCCATTTAACAGTAGTTTCACATACAGCCAGGCATGTGCCAAACACAGGGCCAATAATAAAAAATACTGACTTAATATAATTTGCTTCCTTGGCTGCTGGGAAAGCAGAAAGCGTTGAAAAACTGCTTTGTGTTTATTAGTGAAGCTATTGCAGAGGGTGATTGGGGTTTCATTATAAAGGGGCCTGCAAACAGTTTTAGCACAAACGCCAATATACGTTTTAGAATCTAGTGCAATTTTAAGTATTTTCACTCAAATGGCTTTACAGAATCTACAACACAAATAAGAAGTACATTGTGTTTTAACACCACCACCAACTACTCTACTATTTGTTGAATTGATCTCCTTTGTGAATGCTTCAAACCTTTCTACTTTCACAAAATGTAATGGGCAAATAAATTCCCTGGAATCCCGAGGTATGATTAGTCACTAAACAATCAGAAAAATCACAGCAAGGCATACTTCTGAAAGAAATTAGGAGTAAAGATCACTTCTCTATTTGTGTTACATAGCGAATCACACAATACCTCATCGATGGTACTGTATATATTAGTTAACCACCATGGACTAGCTGGAAGCTCATACATCAATGAAAAGATCTTTGTCAATTGCTGTATGCCTCATTATCTCACTAAGATTTCTTGGCAACAATTAACAGTTACCCAATTCATAGAAATTGCCTTTATTATTTTTGAAGCAGCTACTTTCTTTGGCTTTAATGACTAAGAGAATAGAGACAGATGTCTCTGTTGCTAGGGAGACTGAATTAAAAAAAAAAAAACCTTTGAAATGAAGTAAATAAGCAACTACCATTTTTTTTTTTTAAAGAATTCTGTTGGTTTTGAATTAACTATTTGTTTTAAAAACAAACCAGCAGTAGCTCCAATTTTTAAAGAAAATACGCTAGAATGGTTTATTATCATTCTTCTCTGACAGTAATAAATTATTTTTTACAAGAAGAAAAGAAAAATCGGCCCACCTGTGCACTCAATATCAACTGAGGCTGTTTATCTGAAACTGGTACTTTCTTTGTACTGGTACCTGAATCCAACAGGAATTAGCTTTTTCTATCTTCTGTCAATCCTCGGTAAGTGAAGAGAAAGTAGCTCCTCCCCTGAGCTAGGAGCACGCAGGCCTTGCAGATCAGCCTTGTCTGGTGAGTTCTTAGAGCTGATGCCCTCTCCTCGCTGAGCTCCCATCTAACCTGCAGCCCCTTTGTCCAGACCTCTAGACTCTGGAAAGGAAGTAAAGTGGTCCAGGCCAAGAACTGCTTGTCAGCTGGGCCTGACCCAAGTGATATTTCTTCCTTAAAATCTCTCTGTACTCATCCATCCTCCTCTGTCTTTAATTTCTGATGCGTGATAACATATGTAATGCATTTGTGTTTTGGTATATCTTCGGCATACACATCCTGTTCAATATCTGCCACCATCCCACTCTAAATTTGGTATGTTTAAAGAGAAATGATACTGCTGCACAAAAAGAAAAAAAAAATCCAGTTTTAAATGAAATCACATATAATGAAAAACAATTGCAATCCCTGTAAATTCTTTGAAAGAGCCCCTAATCTCTTTTGGAATCTATACAAAATCTCCCAAATGTCTTTCTCACCCTGTTTTAATTAAACCATTACGAAGCATCAGCATTCAATTTAAGTATAAACCAAAAATTGAATAGGCATTTGTTTTGCCTATTTTGCTTAAATATTAGTACAGCATGTTGAAATGTAGCAAACTATTTTGTCTCTCTATTTTTAAGTGTTGTATGCTATCACAACAATTTAAAATAACCCTTACCATGTAAAAAACATGCAAAATGAAAGTCACTTCCTCTTCTTATTTAAGAAAATGTTCAGAAATATAACTACAATTTTTGGCTTCTGTGGCCTGAGAACCTGGGCACTATTTATAACGTTCTTCTTTGCAAAAGCATATTCTTAGCTCCGAATGCTGGACTTAAAAAGTTTACAAGAAACTTTTATTTGAAGGCTTTCCATTTGCTTTATTAAAATTTTAATTTCATGAGATGCAATAATTATGGAAGACACATAATCATCAGGTCACACTTAACAAAACTGGGTCTAAATAAAGTGATACAGCATCGTGGATGAATGCAGCAGCTCTGGAGGTCCTCATTCTGGGCTCACATCTTATGTTAGCCACTTACTTGAGGTGGCATTTCAATCAACTGCTTGACTTTTCCAAGTCGCACTTTCATTGGTGGTAAACTGTGTAATTAATCACCTCTTGTTTTCTGTGAGGGTTAAACTGATGTAATGAATATCATTATGCAATCCCATCAAAGAAAGAAGCGCTACATAAACTTCAGTAGTTAGTATCATTATTGGTATTAGCTACTTTTCAGTTTTCTGAGGGTATTATTTAACAAATAAATAGCTTTCTAACTTTTAATGAGAATTGGAAACACTGCACGTTCTCCATGGCAGGTATGATCATATTACTCAGGGACAAGATCCAGTTGTGATTTACTTGCAAATACAGGACTATTTTAATTTAGATGATTTTATCATCAAATGAGATTGAATTAATTTTAATAATCCTGGCTTCGTCATCCCAGCCAAGCTAACTGGCTGGCTCCACTCTGAGCATGACTTGCTCCAGCACTTAAGTGACTTAAGTGATACCGCTCCGTCTACAAAGAACACTCTCCAAATGTCTTGTCAAAGACCATGCTCTCTTTAATTGAAGTCTACTCAGAATCATATCTCTGCTATTAAGACATCCTCATGAACTCCCACTACCTTATATTACTGTATTAGGTCAGAGATTCTAAGCTTCGTGAATCACACACAGAACATTTGTTTAACAAATATTAACTGAGCATCTATTGTATGCAAGGTACCATTCTAAATACTAGAAATATAGGCTGGGTGCGGTGGCTCGTGCCTATCCCAGCACTTCGGGAGGCTAAGGCAGGCAGATCACGAGGTCAGGAGTTCGAGACCAGCGTGACCAACATGGTGAAACCCCATCCCTACTAAAAACAGAAACCAGAGGAGCCATGAGAATTAGCCAGGCGTGGTGGTGCACATCTGTAATACCAGTTACTCAGGATGCTGAGGCAAGAGAATCACTTGAACCCAGGAGGCAGAGGTTGCAATGAGCCGAGATCACACCACTGCACTCCAGCCTGGGTGACAGAGTGACTCTGTCTGAAAAAAAAAAAAAAAAAAAAAAAAAAAAAGAAGAAGAAGAAGTGTAGCACTGAACAAGCCGGAGGAAGTTCATGTTCTCTTGGCCCTGACATTTTAGTTGTAGGAGGTTAAAAAAATAAAAACAACCTGATAAACAAATCGGTTTCAGTTCAAAACTTGGAGCAGAAACAATAGAACAAGTTGATTTGAGGGAAACCAGAAAGACTGCTAAGTGTCAGGGAAGGCAGAGCTACAGTTGATGGCCAACTCTAGAAGTTTTAGCTCATGTAGATTCTAAACAGGTGATGTGAGCTGAGAGCTAAATGGCACAGAAGGAACGGCCATGCAAAGATCTATGTAAAGAACTCTTTAATAGAGGGGCAAAATAGAACAAAGACTCTAAAGGAGGTATGAACTTTGTATGCTCAAACAAAAAGCAAGGCAGTTGACCACAACATCTGGGCACAGGGCAGGTGCACAGAAAGGAGGGCGAAATGTAGGCACTGAGGAGCTCCTAGGTCTGGTTGCACCAGATCATCTTGAATAGCTTTTACAAAGTGTGGATAATATGGACTCCACCGCAGATCAATTAAATCACAATCATTGAAGATCGAGCCCAGGCACTGTGTGTGTGTGTGTGTGTGTGTGTGTGTGTGTGTGTGTTAAGAGTTTCCTAGATGATATTAAAGTACAGCCAGCATTGAAAAACACTGATAAAAAGCTTTATAGTCCCTGATAAGGAATTATGATTACTGTGTTGGTTTTTTAATTAATGTTCCTTGTTACTGTTTAGTGTCTCATCTCCCCATTTAAAATTTGCATTCTGTGTACTTTCTGATCATTTTATCTTCGCAAAACACCAACTAGAGAACTACAGATGCAGTAGATGCACAATGCAAGGCTGTGATTGTCTTCTGTGTGCCTAAATCTGCTTAAAGTGCGCTGGAGAAATAGACACATGCTTCCAGGCATATTCCCAATTACATTTAAAAAAATAAACAAACAGGTGCATGAAAACACCAGCACTTAGCAGCTGGCTCCTGTGCATTTCCTCAAGGGAAATGGAGATATTGGCTAGGCATTCTAGCCAATATCTAGTGTTTGCAAAGACACAAAGAAAGGTGGCTTTGACCTCCAATTTGGAATTGAAAAACACTAGGACTTCTGGGCCATGAGGAAGAGGGTGAAGACTCCCAAATGCTACTGAACCTTGACCAAGATATTCACATCCCAGAAGCCCAGTGACTTCTCTAAAAGGAAAAAATTATCCTCTCTAATTTTGAAAGTCAGAAACCAGAGGTGCCATGAAAAGGACTTGCTGATGAAGGTCATATAGAAAGCAAGAGTGAGAACATAAGCAAAAAATTGTGGTGTTTGAAAATGGCTGTTGGCATGTACAGAATTCTAAAGAGTCATTCCAGGATTGTTTGAGAGCGGTCTAGCTGTGACATCTGTCACTGTAACGGCAGCCAGTGTTGGTTTCAATAAATCTCTGCTTCATATCCTCAGTTTATGAGAAGGCCTTTCCCAATTGGAATAGAATCATCCTTCAGTCTTGGGTGATAGAAATTGTCAGAGGTCTAGCAAGGCTTCTCCTAGGTAACATGTGATTGGAAAGAAGTTATATCCTTGGTATTCCTGAAATTCGCATAGTGATCAATGTAAGAGTAATGACCACTGTGAGCACTCCAGGCTCACATCAGCAGTCTTTCTATCGGAGTTGCTTAAAACTTTGACCTATAGATATGTCCAATCTTAAATAAGGCTTCTAAAGTCACAGATTGACATAGGCTTTGAAAGTGATTTATTATAGGGTTTAATAATTTGAGCCTGGGTTTGTATCCTATATCTGCCACTTATGAGCTGTGTGACCTAGACAAACCAGTAAAGCACAACTTCATTAAGACAGGAGCTTTTAGAGTTTCTTAGATTAAAGCACAGCATAGCTTTCTAATCAGACTCCTTTTGCAGTGATGTATTCTTATAAAAATGCTTGCCATGCATGCATCAACCTTAGTTTCTTCATCTTTAAAATGGGAATAGTCATGACATCTATTTCATAGATTTTTGTAAGTATCAAATAAAATAATGCTATGCAAAGAACATTGCACACTGCCTAGTGAGTAGTAAACACTAAATAATGTTAGTAGAGGAAGGCCCAATGTAATCCCTTTTAGCAGAATACTAATAATAATTAGATACCTTTCCAATTATCTGTAAGTATTCTAACAATAGAATTATACTCAGGTTACCTAACAATCTTTATCTTGAGTATCTGATCCCAAATATAGGCTCCAAACATCAAATGAAGGACTGCATTTCTAATAACTACTGGGAATTGTATCCAGATTTTTCATTCATCTATTTCAGCATCTTTGCTTTAAAAACTCCTCCCCTTTCATTTTGAGCTCAGTCTAGGAAAGAATAAAATCACCATGGTGACAACTGCCCCCTCTTCAAAACATATTCAAATTTATGTTGAGCTTTCGTGAAGCTACTGTGTCTTGACTTGGCATTGTTTCTTGGAGTCACTCAAAGGCAGAGGAATTTCTTCATGACTTCACATGGCCTTCAAGGATGCAAAAGAATAATTTGGAGATCTGGAATTGACAAATTTGATCATAAATAATTCTATCATATTTGAATTGGGCAAATTATTTACTAGGACCCTAATGTTAAAGGCATTGTAGGTAACATGAATAACAGCCTTATTTAATACAAATGTCTGTATCATAGTATTTTTTTCCTTAGAGTATCTGATCAAGACATTCATTGAGTGAGTGTCACTTATTCAGAAAGTTGTCAAGCATTATATCAGTTAGAGCTTTGATACTGACATAGCGCCAATGGATCAAACTAATTTGGGTCTTTCTGCTTTGTAATAAATATCATGCCACCTTGAATTGTGCTGGAAAATATTGCCATTTCACTGCTGCATTCTGCTTATGCAGGAGACAGAAGCTGAGAAAAAAGTCAGGTGAGGCTGGCTGAGAAACAGAGGTTTTAGGGAGTGTAAAAGTGATGACACAGTGTTCCATGGAGTAGTGTGGGAATTAAAAGAGATAATGTATGTTTAATCCTTAACGGAGTTGGCCCATGATATCATGCGGTCTCCACGTGTTTGGTATTACTAAGTTCCAGAATTTATTATTATTGTTGTTGTGGTTGCTGCTGTTGCTGTTGTTAATGAATTTCAACATTTAGTCTAAAACATATCTACATTTTGAGAAAAATTCTCAATCTGATTTGTACATATAAAAAACTAGGATGACTTTTCAAAGCAATCCCAAAACACAGAGCTTATAGGTCTTTACAGCCAAAATCTTTGAAACACAAATACACATGCAAAATATTTTTCAGCAAAGGCAGAGGGGTTTTGTTTGAAAAGTCATCTTATCACTGTGTAAGGAACTCAGGAAAGTGTAATGTGGCATCCCTGGTTACAAAATATCTATAACAAAAAATAAATGTCACTACCGTTTCTGATACCTGAATTAGGAAGCACACCAACAGCAGAATTAGCTTATAAATGGCTAATTTCACATATCCAAATCTAAATTGATGACCTTCAGTATGTGATTTATATAAAAAGGAAGCTCTAGGGGGCTAGAATAGAACCCTCAGGTAACTCTTCTGAAAGATTTCCCTTGACATCCCTAACTTTGAACACACATGCCTGCACACACACAGTCTAGAACAGAATTATTTGTCTCATGAATCATGCTGCTCCGTGTCCTGTTAAAATAGCAGTGTCACTATGCAGGAGCATAATCTTTTTGCTCTGGAATGCCCCCTAGCTGGCAATCCATAAAGACTGCTGACGAGTCAAACTGATTTGTTCCTTTGAGGAAACTTGGTGGGCGGTAACATTTCCTCTCCTGAAACTCCTAACGGTCTTCCCAGGAGTGACATCTATGTGCACGTTGGGCCTCTTGAACCGATTTAATATCTCAATTTGTGCTACCGGCATTTCACTTGACAGTGGCAGGTCTCGCAAGCACTTCTACAATGACATTGCTGGTCTCGTTTAAGGTCATACATCTATTAAATTAAGAAATAATTCACTTTTTCTATGTCAGCCCCATCCAAGGTCTTAGATGTAATCATACAAATCTAAAATGAGCTCAGTGAAGGGCTCTTTGTATACAGAATTTACTCATTCATCCAGAAAAATGTTTATTGAGCACATATTATGTCCCAAACAGTTGGTAAAGCACCGGAGATTTAGTAATAAGATAATATTAAGCAGATATGGTTGAAGCACTGGAGATTTAGTAATAACATAATATTAAGCAGATATGGTTGCTGTCCTCTCAGAGCACAGATTCATAAGGTGGGAAGCCTGAAGAAAATTGGCTAGCCCAAAAGGATTTCCTCCTTGAATTTAAATCACAGAAGAAGGGACCACCCATAACCCTTGTCTGAGTGCTATGGTTTAGGAAAGATTTTTCCCCCCAAAACATCAACTGACCAGTGCTGCTTGAGTCTCACACATTTGCATCACTTTCTAGTGAAAGGAGAAAAAAAAAAAAAGAGTTTTACCAACCTTCTTTCCCACAAATTATTTATGTAAATCTTTCATTGGGGTCATTTGAGTCGCTCTAGCCTAGAGTTTGCTGTGAGTGCATGCGTGCATGTGTGTGCATGTCCGTGTTTGTTTGTGTTTTTCCAGTTTCACATACTGCAATATTTTCCAACCGTATTTCCAGCATCGCCTTCCCAATGGCCATCGCCTATTACCACTGGCATTATTCCTTATTATTGATCTTGATATATTTTTGTTTTTTTAAATTATTTTGAAAAACATTATTTTAAAAGACAATTATAGAAAACTTAAACATTTTAAAAACAGCATTATGTATTGTAAATAGAAAGTAATTGTAAAAATAAATTAATTTTTACAGAGCTCCTAATTTCAAACTAGGTACTACTGGCTAATAAAAGTTCTGTATCTGGTCCTACTACCTTTTTCCTAAAATAGAGGTATGAGCAAGTTTAAGAGAGTTATCAAAGTCACAGTAGTTGCAAAGTAAGATACTCTTGTTGAAGTAATGACCGTGCCAGAAGATATTTGAAAATATCTTACTATGGCTGTGCATGGTGGCTCACACCTATAATCCTAGCTCTTTGGGAGGCCAAGGCGGGCAGATCACCTGAGGTCAGGAGTTTGAGACCAGCCTGGCCAACATGGTGAAACCTGTGTCTACTAAAAATGCAAAAAAAAAAAAAAAATTAGCTGGGCGTGGTGGCAGGCACCTGTAGTCCCAGCTACTTTGGAGGCTGAGGAAGAATAGACAGGATAATTGCTTGAACCTAGGAGGGAGAGGTTGCAGTAATTGGGATTGCGTCACTGCACACCACTTTGGGTGACAGAGTGAGACTCTGTCTCAAAATAAATCAATAAAATAAAATGAAATAAAAAATATCTCACTATTCTGTTAATCATGTAAATGTCCTCCCGTACCACTACTGATATGCATTTTGCTCTTCTGGTAATAATGCTGTAGTAATAATAGTAGTAATAATGAAAAGAACAAAACATGATAATGGAATGCTCACTTTATGACCAGCCCTGTTATAAGCACTTCCACACATAATAACTAATTGATTCTCCCTAACACACTATGTGGAAAGCACTTTTACACATGAGAGCGTGCAGCGCTCTAACTCACCCAGTCTCATAGAGCTGTCCAGTTTAAGAGCAGTCACAGATTAAACCCCAGCTCTGAGTCAAACAGACCTTGCTCCCAGCTTGACCATTTATTTACAACCTAAGGCAAGTCACTTTAACACAATTTTGTGGGAGAAACTGAAACTATGAGAGGCCACAAATAAATAACATTCTATGAGGACTCAATAAGCAGGAAGAAGAACAGAAGTGGTCTTTGAATCTTTCTGCTGCCATTCACTAGCTGTGTAAGGTTGGGAGGTTGTCTGATATCATCTCTGAAGTGAGATCATATCAATTCCTGTATAACGCTGTGGTCAATGTTTTAAAGTGGCTGCAGTGAAAGTCTAACTCAGTAGCTGGCACACAGTAGGCCCTCAATTACCAGCCATCTTATTCTGCTGTGTGCTTAGCAAATCCCCGTCCTTTATCATTCTGCACCATTCATTCTTTCAGATGCTTTCCCCTTTGCATTCTGCCTGCAATAATTACTACAATAACTCTTCCCTCGGAATTTCGTATTATTTATTTTTTAAAGAACCAACTAGTTCTTCAAATGTAATTGAACCTTTTAAAAAGCAAAAAAAAAAAAAAGGCTTAGAAACTTTTAAAAACCATTTATGTTATTTAACACACTATATTCTCCTGAAAGGCACACAAAGAACACTTAGTAGATTAATTTATAAGTTAATAATGGTATGAAATGAGAAAGGTTATGTCAGCAATACCTAGGAAGCAATAACTGGGATCATAAATACCTTGATTTATGATCCAAGTGAAAGTGAAAAAATATCATGTCTTTTGTTTTCTAAAGATATGTTTTCCCTTTATGCTGGCTCTCCATAATACTTGATATAAATAGCACCATCTTCTGCTTGAAGATATTAAATCTTTCTAATAAAAAATAAGATATCTACATTGTTAATAGGAGTAGAATGGCTTAACATCCAAGATAAACTTCTCAATTTGATTTGAATGTGTCATATCGTAATATCTGATTAGTAACATAAAATTATGGTAGAAGGTCAGAAAAATATACTTTAAAAAAAGCATAGGAAAATATAAATGCTCCATTACCTCTCTTCCCAGAAATAACCACTATTAACATTTTCTCGTATGTCCTTTTCGCCTTTTTAAGAAATGTTTTCTTGGTATATTTTTAATATAACTATACTAGGATCAGGCTACACATCCTTTTAGAAACAATATATAAAGGTATTTTTTATATTCTTTGAGAAGATAAATTTTTCAGGAACATAGAGCACTTCCACATTTGGATGTCATTATTTAATTAAGCCCTTATTTGTAGAATTATAGGTTGTTTTCAAATTGCTTCTATTTTATTTTACTTACTTATGCATTAATTCATTTATTTATTTTAGCATCCCAAGTAAAGGCTTCCCAAGAGAATCACAGGAACAGCTGTAAGAAGCAAGACCACACAGAGGTGGGGGAAGGGTGCACAAATGGCAACCACACAGTGCCAAGGTGAAGGAGTGGAAGAAATTGCTCCTATTACAAATCATGCTTTAAGTAACATCTTTTCAATATATCTTTCTATCCGTGCTGATTCTTCCCTTAGCATAAAATGTTAAAATGTATATAAGGGGTTCAAAAGTTGTAAGCTTTTTAAGATTCTCAGCACTTCTTATTCTCATAGACAGTGATTGGTAGTTCTCCAAACAACACCTTCACCAACACTAAGAATAATTTTTTTAAAAAAATCTTTGGGCTGGGCACGGTGGCTCACACTGTACTCCCAGCACTTTGGGAAGCCAAGGTGGATGGATCATGAGGTCAGAAGTTCAAGAACAGCCTGGCCAATATGATGAAACCCTGTGTCTACTAAAAATACAAAAATTAGTCAGGCTTGGTGGTGCGCGCCTGTAGTCCCAGCCACTCGAGAGACTGAGGCAGGAGAATTGCTTTGAACCTGGGAGGGGCAGAGATTGCAGTGACCGGAGATCATGCCATTGCACTCCAGCGTGGGCAACAGAACAAGACTCCAATAATTTGCCTAGAAGATCAATACCAATATCTTTTCATTTATGAATTTTTAAGAACATGTTACCTAATCATCTAAAGAGAAGACCAGTATTTTAGTCACCCATTCCAATTATCTTCTACTCAACATATAAAAATTATTTACAAATGAAAGATGCTGCATTTGTGGAAGGTAACTAGAAAGATACGCAACATTTACTTATTTCACGTTTTAACCTTGGATCATGCAGGCCCACTGAAAAGATGTCTGTCTGAACTTTGATTTAATCCACATATGACTATGTTCAGTGTACTGTCATCAGGGACATACTTTAAGACATAGTTGTAGATGGCCCACTGCTGGATTTAGTTTATAGATGAGATAGGTTGTATTACAATAACCTTTCATATGAAGGCTTGTGTGATAAAATAAATTTCTATCAACATTAGAGAAATCTTTGTTTCCTCCAAATAGCTATGGCATTTTCTTTAGTCAATATAGATATATCAAATGAACGCATTTCAATTTGAGCTTTGTTTAGCAAGAAGTTCAAAGACAAACTTCATAAACCCACTTCGAAAATTATGTTAAGGCATTTCATACACCTATGTGAATTGCTTTAAAATTATTATGTATGTATATAAAATATAGTAATATTAAATATTAATGCTGTATGTGCATGCATAAATATATATATGTTTGTACATACTTAGAAAGAAAGGGAGACAGGGAGACAGAGACAAAGACACAGAGATATTCTATGTGCGGATTCTATTTTTGTTAATTTGCCCATGAACTAAAATTTATTTAAACCCCAAAATGAACACTGACAGCACTTTGTCGGTTATTCACATATGTGTGCAGAGGGCCAAAATATTTGAATAATCCAGTATGCATGCTCCAGCTGAGGTGCAACAAGGTGAGACTCTGCCCTGCAGTTTCAGCTCTCACCCTGCAAACAAGGGTCATTCCTTTTCTATATTTTGGGCTGCTTGTGATGTCACTGTCTAAGAGGGCCCCCAAGCACGGTGCTGCAGCGCTGTCTAGAGATCCGAAGCACAAAACGGCTGTGTTAGAGAAGCTTTGCTTAGGCATGAGTTGTAGTGTATTGACCGTGACTACAACGTTAACAAATCAATAGTTTATATTCAATAAGATGTCTTTAAACAGAAACACACCAAAAGCAACATTAAGGATCGATCTGTTGATTTGTTGATGAAAATGTTGTGACCAGGGGCTTGCCATTTTTTAACTCTGTATTTTCCAGGGAGCAGTAGTTCCGTATTTGCTAATTCTGCATTTCTGGAGGCTTTATGGAACAATATTGCTGTGAATAACGAGAATTAACTGTATTCTTTTGCTTTCTCTATATGATTGTAATATTATACCCATACTCCTTATTAATATGTACACTTTTTTTTTTTTTGAGATGGAACTCACTCTTGTTGCCAAGGCTGGAGTGCAATAGCGCGATCTCGGCTCACTGCAAGCTCCGCCTCAGTCTCCCAAGTAGTTGAAACTACAGGTACATGCCACAACTCCCAGATAATTTTGTATTTTCAGTAGAGATGGGGTTTCTCCATGTTGGTCAGCTTGGTATCCAACTCCCAACCTCAGGTGATTCGCCCACCTCGGCCTCCCAAAGAGCTGGGATTACAGGTGTGAGCCACTGCCTAACAATATACATTTTATTGTTTAGTGTTCTAGTCAAAACAGATTTATAATTTGTTTTTCTTATATTCCCTCAACACTTTGTTAAAATGCTTGATGTTGTCCAAATTCTATTCTATTATTTGTTCCTCTTGGTTTGCATAGATTCAATGTTACAACAAACATCTATAGACTACTCTGCCTTTTTTATAACTGTTTTGTAATAGTAAAGTGAGCCATTCAAAGAGATTCCCTCTCAGTTTTCCAAGTGAGCGACCTAAAATTTTCCGTAATCTTTTAAAATAAAATTACTTGTCTTAGTTCATGTTACAAATACCTTATTGATTTATACACTGAAAGGTTTGTAAACCAAAATCTACGTCCCAATGGCAATTGACAAACATAAATGAGCACACGATTCTCAATTCAGTGTGACAACGGGAATTTAAACAAACAACGTATCATTTAAAAATACATAATTAATTTACTAGATCATGACTTATCCAATCATATTCTTTATGATAATATATGTCTTTTACTAGAATAATCTCATTATTTTCTTATCCAAAAAGTCCAATCAGTGGATTAGTATCTGGAGCAACAGAATTAATGCAGAAATGTGGTTTCCCCCACTCCTGGTTGTACAAATTTGAGCAAGATATTTAACCTATTCAGACCTCAGTTTTCAGGATTAAAGAAGACTTTATTTTCGATGGTTAAATAACATATTTTATGCTAAAAAGAAAAAATAAGTTAAAAATGGTATATGGCATATATTTAATAGCTGTTCCCTTCTCCATTTTCCCATGATAATTGTTACGTTTAAACACTACAGGCATCCTACATGAGTTCTAGTTACACCAAATTCTATTTATTCTTTAAATTTCCAAGAAAATATTTTGTGAAATATGTAGTATTGCATGACTTGATGGTACAAAATGTGAAATATTAAAAAAGAAAAAGAAAAAAACTGTTGTAAATCGCACAATATTAAGAAGCAACTCAGGCATATAGTGTAGTTTAAAAAACAGTTCAGGTCTGGCATGGTGGCTCACGCCTGTAATCCCAGCACTTTAGGAGGCTGAGGCAGGGGAATCACTTGAGGTCAGGAGTTCGAGACCAACCTGGCCAATACAGTAAAACCCTGTCTGTACTAAAAATACAAAACTTAGCTGGGTATGGTGGCACATGCCTGTAATCCCAGCTACTGGGGAGGCTGAGGCAGTAGAATCACTTGAACCTGGGAGATGAAGGTTGCAGTGAGCCGAGGCTGCACCACTGCACTCCAGCCTGGGTAACAGAGAGTGAGACTCTGTTAAAAAAACAAACAAACAAACAAACAAAGAAAACCAGCTCAAAATGCATCCATCTTAAAGGTTAGCTGTTGAGTATTGAAGGGTGTGTCTATGCTGACAAAAAATGAAAAGGAAAAAAGAGTTCAGTGTAATATTTTCAATGGGGTGCTAATAATTTAAGTACTTATGTGGAAATGGATTTTATATTAGAGAAAAATGCATTAATCTTATTTCTTAAAAGAGACTTGGTCACTTATATATTTATTACATAGCGACTATTACAAACCATTTAAACAGGAGGAAAAGTGAAAATGTCAGCTTGTATTCTACTGATAGGGAATTAAATCCACACATCACGTCACAGCAGGAGGCATTGCCTAATACATATTTCCTATTTAGGTCTCTTGATTTTCTTCAAAATTCTCCCTAAAGTGTGGTTTCATTTTAATAGTATCTGAAAAATACGTGCTTTGTTTAGCTCTTATCAAAGGCAATATTTAAAAGTATTAGGATTTTTTCCTATGATTTTTCACTGTCTTTCTCTTTTATCTTCATATTTTACACAGTGAAAAACAGACAAAAATCGTATTTTTAGTGATGATGAAAGAATCACTTCTTGCATTTCATCCTAGTCTGGTTAAAAGTAGGTATGGCTGTCTTAGAACTATAAGGCTCTACATTTATACTTAGCATTTTCTCTGAATCCAACATGGAATAAAAACCACTCTGTACACAACTTCATTAAGCAAAATGAGACAAATGGATATGTTTAAGGTAGATTCCTGGCCAGAAAAGCTGTATACCTCTTAAAGATAAAAGAGAATGGCATTTAAAGCTTCAGGCATAAGCCTACAAGAAAAAGAAAGAGCCAGGGGTGGTCAGGGAACTGAAAACCTGGGAAAACACTGGTTTATGTTGATAAAGCCCCTTATTGCCTGGCAAAGCTATTCTCATTTATTCTACTAGGGCTCAGAATGACACTTTAAATGAGCAGCAGAGGACAGAAGCCTTGCAGGGTCCTTTCGCAAGTAGGTAGGTATTTCTTGAAAATGGGTTCAATGAAATGTACTGCCAGGCAGCTAGCATGAGGAAGTTCTTCTAAACGTTGGTAGTAGTTTTCTGCGAGCCAGGCCCTGCATCAACGACTGGCTCGTTATTAGCCATAATTCAAAACATTTTTGGTTGCAATAGGAAATAATGAAAATGCTGCCCTAAACACATGATGGCAACACATTATGGAAGAAGTGAACGAATGTGCAGGCCAGCTTTCAGCCAGGTCACTGTAAAACACCTGAGAACTTCAGCAAGTTGTTCAAGCCTTCATCCTCTAAACTTTAGATTCTGGGATTTGCTTTTATTGTTAAGGAAGTCTTTCCTTTTCCTTCCCACATCCCCATGCCATTCCTTACCAGCTTCCGCCTCCTTTCCCAATCACCATGCACAAAAAAAAATCTTGTCTTTTTTTTTTTTTTTTTTTTTTTTTTGAGATAGAGTCTCACTCCATCACCAGGCGCCAGGCTGGAGTGCAGTGGCGCAACCTCGGCTCACTGCAACCTCCGCCTCCCGAGTTCAAGCAATTCTCCTGCCTCAGCCTCCCAAGTAGCTAAGACTACAGGTGCAGGCCACCACGCCCAGCTAATTTTTTTGTATTTTTAGTAGCGACGGGGTTTCACCATGTTGGCCAGGATGGTCTCGATCTCTTGACCTCATGATCCACCCACCTTGGCCTCCCAAAGTGCTGGGATTACAGGCGTGAGCCACCACACCCAGCCTCATCTTGTCACATTTAACCAAAAAACTGAGTTAGAAGATTAAATTAGATGATGAGATTGGGATGATGAACAATAAAGAGAAAAATGAGGATGGTTGTTGGGTATAACAGGGAAACCCTCTAGGAAGCCTCAACAAAGGCTTCATCCTCCATGGCAGGCTCCATTCTTCTAGGTTCTCCCCCATGAAACTCTCTAACTCTGCAGTTTTCTGGTCTGTGACTCTCTGGGAGAGGACAGATGGGTTAGCACAGGATATGCCAGAGTCTTGGGTCTGTTTCACCATACGCCTTCCTATTTCTTCCAAAATTGACAAATCTGCATTCATAATGGATTTCTTAACCACTTGGTTAGAGTTCCTCAAGAACAATAATAGTAGAGACAGACCTAAGCTTGTAGGACAACCAGTGGCACCAGGGGATGATTCCAGGAGAGAATGGCCCCTGGTCTGTGAACTATCCACCTTCCCTTCTAAACAAAGCAGGCTTGCACAGCCAATGTGAAGCTGGCCTCCAAGACACCAGGAATGACTACCCTTCAGAGAAAGGTAAGGTATGCTGAGTACTGCTTATTAAATGAATGCCTGTCTCAGAAGGAAAGTACAATAAAATCCTAACAGAACTTCTACCACTCTAATGGAAGATTATCCCTGTTCAAGCCGTATACCCATGGACGCCTATAGAGCCAGCAAGAAGAATGTGGAAAACTAGCCATGGTAGACAGGTAGATTTCAAACATGTCGCTTGCACTTTAATTTCTTTGCCAGCAAAATGGAGCTAGAACTGCTGTCAATGTTCCTTTATCCCCAACTATTTCTCTAAATACTGGGTTAGGTACATTATTGCATCATCAGATTTAATTATCACCACAGCCTCATGAAACTCCCATTCAGGAATTATATAAGCTGCTCCATATGTACTTTCCAAAGTGACTGATCCAACCAGAGTGATTATTGTATTATGAACACCTCCATCATGAGAGTATTCATGTCTTTACCCTGTCCTTACACCCATTTCTACTCCCTCAGCAACCTAAGACATAGTCTTCAATAATGCCTCATTTTCACAGAAAAACTTCTGCTAGGAATCAACAATAAAAATAGAAGAAAAAACGATTTAATACAGACCTATTTTCCATTGGTTTGTCCAATTACTTATGAGTCTTTAATATCTCCTCTTACACCTTATCGTTAACCATAACGTCTCTATACATACTCAATTTACTAAAAATATGCTGTAGCTGATGTTCTAGCTAAGTCAGATGTCCCAACTTCAAATTAAGATTTCATAGTACATTCATGGTCTTTACTAGAACCCTTTAGTTGTTCCACCCCAAAATGAGCCATCTCAGCAGGATTTGGTCTGCAAAAAGACAAAGGCAGGATCTAAACAGCACAAGACCAAAGGAAAATGGTTGTAGGTGTCATAAGAAAGAACATGAGATAAAGACTTGATATAAAGGGCTAGATGATGTTGAAATAATATAGAGAACACCAGTCCAGAGGCCATAAAAGCAGAAACAATTTAACTAGGAACATGAGAAGAGCTAAATGATTCTCTCTTTGCTTGCTGTCTTACAGTCTGTATAGATTAACAACATTTAACAGAGCAAGAGGTCTAAGTTTTTCCATCCAAAAGGTCTTTGTACTCTACAATGTGATGTTATGTAGCCTAGCTAATCACAGTCAGCACGTTTTATTTCCATGTCCAGGTACCAAATCAGAAAAGCGTGGTGATCAAATTATGTGGTGGGGTGAGGTGGGGGAGTCACGGGGTGATCTATCCAGGTAGAAAAGAGGCAGATGCATGACTGAAGAACTGTAAAGTCATTCAACTGGGTTGGGAGTGGGAGAGACAATAGCAAATTTCAAAGACAGAAAATGATAGTACAAATTACTTTTGTCCATAAGAAAAAAAAAGAAAATCCTTTTCTGCACAGAGCTGGAAAAGCCCTATTTTGTGCCCTGTATGAAAGCGCTTTGATCGACAATGCAAACACAACTCAAGGCAGAGCAAAACACAAAATTGTAGCTATGATTCCACTCACCAAAAAGGTGGACCTTCGATGTACAATTCGGCTGGCTTTATGGGAGTGCTCCACAGCAAAGCCAAATGACGAAGCAAGACCCAGACTGCTTAGGCAATGAAAAGCCGGATGTAACTGTTAAAATAAAAAAGAAATAGGTAAGACTCAAATGAGCACATAAAGCAAACCCCAAAAATGCAAATAAATACCACATATCTTCTAAATGTGGAAAGCTGAAATTAGTAGCTAAATGAACTAAATCGCACACATTAACTCTTGAAGAATATCTTTCAATAGAGGAATATAAAATATGGTATAAAACATATTAATTAGTTAAGTCACTTTGAGTATTACCGTTAAGATACATTACTACAATTTTAGAATGTCTATTTGTTATCCTTCAAAGGTGATGTGGTTTATACTACAAATACAGAAATACACATTATTAGAAAGAGAGAATAGTTGAAATGCATCTTTCTAGCAATATACAGACCTTATGTTTGCTCTTCAGATTTACAAATAATTTATTTCATCTTAAAATGTACAGTTTGCTCATCCATACAACTTGAGCATGATTTTGCTGACTTTTAAATTTAAATATTTACTGGCTGATACCATTGTCAATAGCATGTGGGGGTATATTATATAACAGGAAGATTCCAGTGATCCCAACACAACTTACTCTGAGCAAATAAGTTTAATCATCTGAAAACTGGGATATTACAGCTCCTACTTCACAGAAATGTTGCAAAGATAAAATATAAAATTCCATAAAAGCTCTTGCCACAGTGCCCAGCACGTCATACTCCTCCAATACATGTTTGCTGTCCTTGTCACTGTTGTTATCACCACTCAAAGGCTCCATGTTCAACTTCATCAACAGAGATGTTGGGCTCACCTCCTAATGACTGACACCTTCATACCAAGCAATTCCCTGCCCTCCATTGCAACCAAGGCCAAAAAAGACTACACATCAAACTAAGCCACACCAAGACATCATTAAGTGACTCATTAAGTTCCTCCTCCTCGAGTAAAACTGGGGCAGTGAGGAAGTAAAAGAAAAAAAGCGGGGTTGAAAAAGGGGAAGTGACAACAATTGAAAACAATTATCTCTAATTTCTCTGTTTTGCTCAAATCATTCTCATCTTGGATGCTAAATGTACACCTTCACATGTCAACACAATGAGCCCCGCCTTGTCTGGCCTAACCGAGGCAGCCTGTAAAATTATTCAGTTAGCTGGGAAGTGCCAGCTTGGCTGAGCCCGTCTTGAGTTCCCCTGTCCAGCCATAGCTGCACAGTATATTCTTAGACACCCGCCTTACAAGGTCAAACAGCAATGTCAGACTGATGGCTGCATCTTCCCAACCACTCTGAGAAGCCCTTCTACCCTCCACTGAGACACCTGACAATCTGGAATAAAAGCGTTGAGTGCTAGCATCCTGATCTTCCAGGCTGTTGTGGTGGGTGGCTTTTGTCAAAACGCAGTGGTGAGAATAAATTAAAGCTGCAGCGCACTAGGGTTTGGATGATCTCCTTCACTAATAAGCACAACTTCATTCAATGTCCCTGAAATCCTCCAAGCCTCAGTCTTCTTATCTATAAAATGGGGAGCCAATGCTTACCATACAAAATTGAGTAATATTGAAAGAAGTTGCTTCTGGCATGCAACAAAGGGTAATTACCATCCATTTTTGCTTTCCTTTTTAAGCTAGTTTCCTTATTATTAATATGTTACCTTGGTATATGATTATATGAGAATGACAGGTAAAGGACTGACTAATCAAGAGTATGTGTCTTTAAAAGACAAATTTACAAGACTAGAAAAAACTATAAGACCTTGTGTAAACTTGCTTTGTTTTTGTTTTACTTTTCAAGACTTTAACTTGGCAAGCAGAACCCAGCAAACGAATATGGTTCTTTGATTCCCTCCTTAGAAACACTGCAGCCTTTATTGTCTTTATATCACACAGCTTTAGCACTTAATTATATCCTACCTTGGAATAATTAGGTGTCCTTATAATCAAGTCTGTTTACTCACTTGTGCAGTTCTGATCCTTTAATCTCTCTTGAATATTAGTTTGTAATGCTATTAAGAGCCACAATTTAACAATTTTATTACTAAATAAAATTGCAAGAATATTTTGAAGGAGTTCCACCAATGGGTTGAATTTAAAAATTACTTTTATAATTAAGAAAAGTACAAATTTATCTAGTAATTATGCCGGAAAAATAGAAGCACACAAGGCCTGTGTGCCTTCCTAGCAACTAACTGTGCCCCTTTGGGCAAGACAGTGAACTTCATCTGGGATCTGCGTGCAGAGGAATTGCAGTAGGGTCAGATACATATCCCAGCTAGATCACCAATTTAGTCTAAAGAGAATTATCTAGAGTGACAAAACTATGATAAGACGACTGTCCATTTTAGGCAATAGAAAAATGTTATGTGCTTAGTTATTCTATACAATGTTAATTATACATTTAAAGAATTTAAAAGCCTGCTGCTAACATGTCAAAGAGAAATCAAGCATGATCAGTGTACACAGTACGCTACATTGTAATGATTAAATCACCAGACTCTATACTTCCACTGCCTGAGTTTCACACTTAACAGTCATGTGATCCTAGATAAGTTATACTCCTCTGTGTTCCTTGGATTCCTCCCGTACAAGATAGGAATAATAAAAATAATAATATCTAACTCATAGGGTGGTGGTAAAAGATTATATAGATTATTCACTTAACACAATGGCATATAATAAACACTATTATTAATATTTATTATGATTAATGAAGTAGAGTCACATAAAAATCCACTACTTTCCAAACTGTCTACTCAAACCACATTTTGTTGTTTGCATCATAAATATTTGTCAAGTGAATAAATGAGAAAGACTTTTGACTAGTATGTTTCACTCATCAAATACTCAACAACAAATGGCAAATGCTTAAAGACGGTACCTTTATCAAATGTTATTTATTCGGTTTTCATCTACAGTAAGTTGTATTAAAGCTTATATGTTGATTGAAATTAAAATACTTTATTAATTAAATGACAAGGCTAGGCAAATTCGAAATTTATATTTTTTCTGAAATATAAATTTCTGTTAGTTTATATACCAAATTTTGTATGACAATGCGATCTAATCTGTATTTTCAAACTTATTTTTTAATTTTTTTAGTCTCATTATAAAACGATCTAAATGGTTCAGTTAATAAAAAGTAAATCAACATCATTCAAAACCAATCAGTACATGGTAATCACTGCTTACACTCTGCCTAGCATCCTTCTAGACATCTCTCTATAAATAAATTCTCCTGGAACGGACAAAATTGTGCATAAGTAGAACAATGCTATATATTGATTGTTATTTCAAAGCTTTTTCTCTATTGGAAATGTACTTTCTACATCATTGATGCCAGTTAATCTGTGTCTCCTTCTGATTCAAACTATTTTAACTTTCCATTTAATATCTGTAGACATTTTGAGATATTCGAAAACCCTATTTAAAAGTAGTATCAGATGAGCAATTTAAAATGATTAAACATTGCTGACATTTGGGGAAAATTTTGGAGATTCTTTAATTTGCATCATTTAGATGAACTTTTCTACCATTAAGCATATAAATCAGAAAAATTAAGCAAACACCAGACTACATATCTTACACAAATGCTACAAACAAAAGTGACATAGACAAACCTATAAAAATCCAGACAATAGGAATAAAACTTGCAAGATGTTGTTATCTTCATTCAAACTACCAGCTCCCTTAATGGAAATTAAGTTTATAGGCTTAAAAGAAATATTAACAATTTTCCCTTTAGATATAAAGAGAATGATATTACAATGTGAGGAATGGGAGATTAGTAAACGCAAATTAATTGACTTTTTTCTAATGAATAAAAATACAGATTTCACAGACATAAAAATATGAGCATATGAGTTTCATTCCACACAGCAGAAATGAAATGACAAGTTCAAACCGATGAATTTCAGAATACTGAAGCCATTTTGCATTCTTCTGTTCATATAATTGTTTTAGAACTTCAGCCTTATTCTGAAAAGAAATATTCTAAGCTCAAATAAAAGATCTCTCTAGTAGTTAATACAGAGATTTTATAATGAGGCATTTGTATATTTGTATATAAAATAATTTTATAACACGGAAAATTATTACTTGGTCTGTATATACCAAAACCAGTCAACTAGCATTATTCTCTCATTTATCTGAGAAATATTTAATTGAGTGATGATTATGTATCTGATACCATTTCAAGATTCAGGTTTATTCTGTGTAATACAGTAACCACCAGTTACACGTGCCTGATGAGCATTTGAAATGTGAGTATTCTCCAATGACATGCACTGCAAATGTAAAATACATATCAGATTTGATAAATTTAATATAAAAATGCAAAATATCTCAACAATATTAGATTGGTTATACATTAAAAAGATAAAGTTTGGTATATCAGGTTAAATAAAATCTATTAATACGATTAATTTCACCAGCTTTCCTCTCTCTATCATGTGCCTATTAAAAATTTAAAATAACACATGTGGCTCACATTATTTTCTACAGAACAGCCCTCTCCTAGACGATACTGGTGGTAAACAAAGAACACAGGTGACCTGTGTATTTATGAAGGCTGCATGATTGTGACTGTGCACTAATGCTGTTTAAGGACCTGTGTCAGAAACTAAGGAAGGTGTATTAAATATAAGCTGTTGGCAAGGCACGGTGGATCATGCCTATAATTCCAGCACCTTGGGAGGCCAAGGTGGGCGGATCATCTGAGGTTGGGAGTTTGAGACCAGCCTGACAAACATGGAGAAACCCCACCTCTCCTAAAAATACAAAATTAGCAGGGTGTGGTGCCATGTGCCTGTAATCCCAGCTACACAGGAGACTGAGGTTGGAGAATCACTTGAACCCAGGAGGCAGAGGTTGTGGTGAGCCGAGATTGCACCATTGCACTCCAGCCTGGGCAACAAGAGTGAAACTCAGTCAATCTCTCTCTCTCTCTCTCTCTCCCTCTCTCTCTCTCTATATATATATACATATATATATAAAATATATATATATATATACACACATATATGTATATATATACATATATATAAAATATATTTAATTTTTGATTTTTAAAATGTTTTATTCTCTCCAAAATCACTTCCATTCAATATAATATTTTATATATATATGTGTATATATATATATACACATACATATATGTGTGTATATACACATATATATAATATATATATATATATAATTATATATAGTGAGGAATGGGACATTAGTAAATGCAAATGATACATGTGTATACATTATAAAATATATATGTGTGTGTATATATATATACATATATGCTGCAAGCCAACCCGTGCAATTTTATTTTGCCATCTACAATTAAACTTCAGAAAGACACATCAAACGTCACTTAAGAATGGTGATGCTGTTAAATTTGAGCAGCCTAAAATACAACTCTGCCTTATGTAAAGAAGTCTCTCTACTAAGTTATGGTTGTTCAAGGCACCCCACTTTCTTTATCCTGCGGAAAGTGTTTGACCAATGTGCAGTGCAGAATCCACCACTGTGCTGTGGATGTGCTCCTCAGGCTCCAGAGGAAGAAGGAGGATGCCACATTTTATTTGCTTTTAAAGGCAAATTTGCACAGTGGAGCAAGTGGCCTCATCACAAATGCTATTTAAAATTCATGGATATCCTCAAGCTAGCTAAGTTGGATCTTAGGAGGAAAGGGTTGGGGAAAAATATTTCAAAACATCCAGAGGTCCCTGAAACCTCCCTCAGGATCTGAAGGTCCACTGTGGTTATGACAAATAGATTAGAGAACTGTCGAGTATATGTAAGAGATTAATGAGCAGAGCATAGTGTTTGGTGATCCTGACCAACATCATAAAGAAATTATGGGGAGCCAAAGAGTAATGAAAAGATATGCTTAGAATAAATGAAAAATAGCACACCTTGATTTTTATTTAATAATATGTTTTATTCCTTCCAAAACCACTTCTGTTCAAAAAGTGTTTTTTTCTTATTACATGGAATCTTGGAGTTAGAACTCTTTAGGACAGCATTTCAATTAATTTAATTCAGAGATTTCCACAATAATCTGTCAGATGCTGGCATGGTTTTGCTTAGAATACATGGCTTCCATCTTAAAGATGCACCAAGCCAATCAAAACACAATCATATTTTCAACATTCAAATGCAGGATCTGTGACAAAGCTTATGTTCAAAGCCTTCAAAAAAGGGGGAAAAAAAACAACTCTGTAGAAGTTTGGAAAGATATTCCATGTAATATCGATTCATTAAGCAATTCTGAAAGGGTCAAATCTTATTTCGCTTAAGGGTTATTTGGTACAGAAATTACTGAAGTTTTATAAAATATGCACTCTCTCCCTGCTTATTTTCTGAATGAATAAATATGAGACCAATTTTATACAGAACCACTTCAACTTGAACTAATAATTGTGTATTGCATGCCCAGAATAATGTTTGTTTCAGAAGGGTACATATAAAAAGAAATGTAAAAGAAAACATTAAATCGGTCACTAATTATAATTAATTCATAGATAGTTGAGGTTCATTTGCTTTTGCTAAAGTACATAAAATAGTAGTCACAGGGAGGCTTAGAGTGCAATCAAATGTGTACTCGATCATATAAGGACTGTTTTAATTTACTGAATAGCTTGGGATACAAAATACCATTTTTGAAGACAAATTGGTATAAGGAGAAACCGGTAGATCTCACCAGAAACTGTGAATCCCTTGCTGATTATTTCCTTTATTTTGAGGGATGTACATGGCTCATTTTCCAGAAATTTGAAATCATTAAGAAAAATTAAAATCTGCCAAAAGATGTTGCTTGGGATTTGATTTGCATTGAAACATTCTGGGACACTTGATTTGTTCAAGAAATATATAAGGAGATATATAAAATTCTCATCATCAGTTTTTAAATATACATAGATGGGAACTAACCCATGGAATAAGAGGGCTTGTTAAATCATCAGAAGAGTCTGACCTTTGTATATGAAAGCTGGCTCTCCTTAACGGATGCCCCATCCTACTCCTTGGTTTGGTAATACAGTAATTATCATATTTAACCTCTGTCCATGAGAAACTCATTTAATTGTTGATCTGATCCTCTCAACTATCACCCACAATATCCCTCAAAGATTCATCCAGTTGTTCATCATGTTAACTCCTTGATATGGAGGCAAATGAATTTGTTCCCGCCCTCTTTTGCCCAGCACTCACACCACCCAGGGAGAGTTATTCAAGTCAGCAGGTGAACAAAGATCAAGTGAGCTGACCATCTGAAATAGGATATCAACACACAGTCATCCTTGATGAAAACCACCAGAACTACAAAATGACAGAAGAATACACACTAACTGTAGCATTCCTCTGACAGTGATACAGTACAGCAACAAAAGAAAAAGAAGGAAGCTCAGGGTGTTCTGTTGATAAGGAATTTGGTTTCCAAATCCGCAAATCCTGACCAGTGTTGTCTATGATGAATTTTCATAGTAGCCACAGTAAGCTATCCAGTCCATGAATAAACACTTCTGGAGCACCTTTAAATTGGCTTTATGGGCCTTCAGTTTGAAATGAGCACTTTACCAATAGCCAAAATTGTTTCCTATCTTTGCATTAAGAATAATTCCCACTGGGCTTCTATTTATCAACACAGTGCTAGCCATCACCATGTATTATTTGTGGTTAGCTAAAAATAATGAAATTCTATTTCTTTAAAAATAATTCATATTTCTGTCTCTCACACTACTCACAGATATGTGGGTCTGCACACAACAAATCCTTTCTCCCTCACACATATACACAGCAACTCAATGCAGGCCACTGCAATCAAAAGGAATTGACTATACATGGAATATTTCAGAAGAATGTGAAGAAGGGATAAAGAAATGTAGAAATAACATGTGTTTGCAATATTTTGAAAATTAAAGATCCCATATACCAAATGTCATATATATATATACATAATTATACTTTTGTATTTTCTAAAAGTACAATCATTAAACAGATCAAGCTGTTAGATTATTAAAATAAAAGGTTATGTGCTGAATTTTTAAATATACACAATTTTTTTTAAACATATTGCTGTCAGATCTAATGGCATCAATAAAAATTAGGGGTACACATTCAAAATCAATTTCAGAGCTAAATACTCATTGCATAATGTGCCGGTAGAAATAATACCACCCTTCCGAAAGAAAAAAATAAAAGTGACCTGATTATTTACTGTGTTAGTCTTATCGACATGAACTGTACCTTTTAAAATACAAATTCTCTAGTAATAGTAAATATAACCACACTCTAAACAAGAAATCAGCATAATTACTGTATTAAAAAAGAAATATTTCCAGAAGCCGCCAACAAATGCCTTCATCCCTTTTGTTACCCTCCCCCTAATTAATTAACAGATTGGCAGAGTCTAAGAACAAAATTTATTTTCAATTAAAATAAGAAGCCCGTATGTCATGATAATTTTTTGCTACTATTTCTAATGTGCAAAACAAAGGTTTGCTTTTAGCCCTGAACACAGTAATCAAAACAAATCCTTTAATTTTCAATAACTGTAAGGATACTTCAAGAGTCGTTCTGGTAGCAAGGTACTACCTCAATGGTTAATCCTATTAAGAACTGAGCCATGCACTGCAACTAAATCCTCTGGGGAATTTGAGGAATGAAAGGCTTACTGCACACTTAGAAGGCAACGACTTTTGTAAAGGGCTCTATTATATGAGGAACAAAAGAATACCACTTGTGTACTTAAATATCATCTGCTTTTCCTTCCAAAATACTCCATTTTTAAGTAAAGATATGTGATTTAAATGTATTTAGAGTTCAGCTTTTGGCACGACTCTCGTTTCTGAGTAGAAGTGCCATCTGCGGGCCCCATGGCTCACGCATAATGATATGCTTACAAGCTGCTTCCCTTTTCTGCACAATGTACCCTTTTCACTTTAACATACATTTTCCATAAATTTTTGAATAACAAATTGGGCCGTGGAAGTTGGTTGAAACGGGACAAGGGAAATGCCTGTAGGCTAGAAAACGGCCGATTTTACTCAAGAAATTGGTGCAGCGGAAAATATCCACTCCACCAACCCAACCCTCCCCCAGACCGCCCCCGCCAAGTCCACCTACCTTGAGCTGTGACACTTTAAAACTGTAGAGGAAACTTCTTTTCCCCTCAATATATTAGGCCTGTGCATTAACTTGGGCAAACAGCCCACAGGCCTGCTATCCATTACACCTGCTGGGTAACAAACAGATGAGAGTCATCACGCAGACTCCCAACGTTTGATCTCCTGATAACGCCAGATGTCCCCCATTCACATTCAAACACAACCACCGTCATTAATGCAACTCACCCGGCTGGCATTTAGTAGGGGGAAAAAGCTGAATTCTAATCTAAAATCCTAACTATCCAAAGCTTTCAGGGTGTGAATGCATAGGCTATTAAATATGCTTCCATTTGTAAACTTTGTAGCTATTAAGAGAACTGATTTCATTATCAGGATGGGAACTGGTTCAGACACGCAGATTTTGCTCCTTTCAAAAGAGAAGACCTGTACAATGACCCTTTTGCCTTCTTAATTTTGAATTGAAACAACAAAACGTACCTTTACTTTGTCTGTCATATGCTTAAACACAATAAGAATAATCTTAATTGTTGGCTGTAGTTCAAATATACCACTTACTGAAAGGCTGAGTTAACAAACAAATAACTAAAGTCAAGGAAGCCGCTGACAGAAAAATGAGATTCCCCTACCCCTGGCCTAATAGCAGACATAAAACTGTTTGATGATAAGATTCTATTAAAGACTATTAAAAAATCCAGATGCACAGGTATCATTCTGGGTCAACTGAATAGGAATCTTCAAGGTTAAGGCTCAGGAATTTTAAAACTTCCTTGTTAGTGCTTTTGAAACTAGTCCTAGACCCTGAGCTTGGCAGCTCCTGGAACTGTGCATGAGAACATAACTTAGCAGCTTGGCTTTGGGGGACTTTCTTCTTTCCCATTCTTTCTTTTAAAAGGAAAATATTTACAGTGTGTCTACTCCATGCCTGACGCAAAATACATAGAATCTGCAAGACACAAGGTTTATCTCTGGTGAGTGAACATGTGGCTCCAGAAACAGACATTGGGATACCGAACACGAGGTTGGAAGATATTCTTATACCTGAAATACAGGAAGTGAAAAATCCTGAGAAACTGTCTAGAAACGTACAGTGTGTCCATCAATTGTACATTTCTAGAAAATGTGGGAAGGAAGAAATCGGCGGACCTACATAAAAAATTCTCAGAAGGGGCTCCAACTTCTTCAAAGGAAGAAGATTGAATTTCACCATTCAGAAGGAAGGCAGAAAGACTATAGTTTATTTCTGTATCCTTCCTGTACTAATACTCAGATCCAATTAGATCTCTCTCCTTCTAGCTTCTTCCCCCTCTGGATTGAAACTATTTTCTCTGCCAAGAAGTTCTCACTATCAGCTGCCCCAAGCCCCATAGTCACTCCACCACAATACCCATTGTATTTTCTTCTTCTCACTTATTGCTCTGTGAAATTATTATTATTTTTTATTTATTTATTTATTTTTTTTTTAGATGGAGTTTTGCTCTTGTTGCCCAGGCGGGAATGCAGTGGCATGATCTTGGCTCACTACAACCTCTGCCTCCCAAATTCAAGTGATTCTACTGCCACAGCCTCCCGAGTAGCTGGGATTACAGGCATGCACCACCATGCCCGGCTAACTTTGTATTTTAAGCAGAGATAGGGTCCATGTTGGAAAGGCTGGTTTCGAACTCCTGACCTCAAGTGATCCACCCGCCTCAGCCTCCCAAAATGCTGGGATTATAGGCGTGAGCCACCGCACCCGGCCTTTGTTTTTTAATACGTTTATTGTGTGTCTCCCTACATCAGAGAAGAGACCTTCCCTGTCTTGTTCACCTGTCCCAGGATCTTGAACACCTGGCATGAAGTAGGTATGTGTCCAATACATGCTGAGTGAACAAATTAATGAATCAAAAACAGTTATACAGTCCTTGTAATTCCTTGATTCTTTCACCAGACATAGATTTTTTATTTCAATGTGTCTTCCTGGACATGGAGTCTTAGTGAATTTTTCATTTGAAATCCAACCTGATTCTTTTTTATGTTTCCTTTGGCCTGTCTGCTACCTAGATTTTATCCATTTGGGATTTTTATGCTTGAACTCAGTTCAGTAACAATCAATTTTTACCTAAACCCAATCTACCTTTAACCCATCTCTCAGGTGAATGTATAAAATACCCCATTACCCTTCAGAAGAGACAGAAATCTAAACGATATTCAACTATTACATTTCATACTAAAGAAGATAAACAGCAACAACAAAAAATTCTCTCAAAGAGAAAACACTTGAGGAATTTCTGTTTTGTGGTCAAGGCAAAATAAGATAAATTCAGACCATCAACTCCTAGAAGAGGAATTAAAAGTTGAAATCACTGCTTTAAGGCATTTGGTAACAATGGCAAATATTAAAATAGACTTAAAATTACTAAGGGCTATCAAGCCACTTTTAGTTTTTTCTGCGGCTGCTCAGCACATCCCTGCAATTTCATAGCACCTACTAATGGAAAGTGAGCTCAGATTCTATTGACAGTTTCATGACAAGTCATACTTCACCTTCCATTGTCCACTCTTCTTCGCTGTTCATTATCTTGACTGCTGTGCCTACGAGATAATGATACACTCTGCTTCTACCCCTGACTGTAACACATTTTTGCTCCAGGGTTTCTTTTAATTGAAACACACTGTCTGTGTTACTGTTTTTGGTGAAAAGTAAACACGTTTAAAACAAGAATTCAGTCGGTATTTGCTTTACCAATAGGAATTGTGTAAAAAGTTACCTGCTTCTGAAGAGTGATTGAATGGTCCTTTTGACACTTGAATATTTTTTACTCTTTTTTCTTTGACTTTCATTACCATTTGCCATTGCCGTGGATGTGATAATAAATCATCTCTGTGAGAAAAAATATTGTGGGCACCCTTAGTATTTCTCTGAGTGTCCCAAACCCATTCAGGAAATATTTAGTAATGTTTCACCAACCTTGAGCATGGAATTGTCCAAAAATGCTTTTGCTTTTAAAAAAGTTTGTCTAATAAATTGTGCCTGTTAAATTTTGCAAATCACATTAAATAGCCACCAGTTGATAAGAACAGAGGTGCCCTTGCATACCACACATTCTCAGACTCTGAACTCTTTCAAAAAATAGCTGAATTCTCTCCACCAACAAATACATTTTAAAAAACAAATGCATGTATGAGAAGCATTAGAGTTTATTTGAGAAGAAGCAGAGAGAAGAAAAACACTACTTTCCCTTCCAAGAAAATAAGCATTAACTGGGATTAACACTCGTGTGGTGTAGTGTGTGTGTGTATGTGTGTGTGTGTGTGTGTGTGTGGTGTGTGTGTGGTATAGTGTGTGTTTGTGGTGTAGTGTGTGTGTGTGTGTGTGTGTGTGTGTGTGTGTGTGTGTTTTGGAGAGAGATTAATCATGCACCACCCCAAGAAGTAAA
Source organism: Saimiri boliviensis (assembly GCF_048565385.1). Lineage (NCBI taxonomy): Eukaryota > Metazoa > Chordata > Mammalia > Primates > Cebidae > Saimiri > Saimiri boliviensis. The sequence continues at coordinate 16,173,835 of NC_133468.1, forward strand.
ATGTTCTTAAATGTTAACATGTAGAAGAATCACCAGGAAAAATTTAAAATTTTAGATCCCTAGATACTCCTTCAGATATTCTAATTTTGTAAGTCAGGGGAAAAGCCCAGAAATCCAGAAATAGCTTTTACCAAGCAACAACAAGTGATTTTACTATACAGAGTCCATACCTGTAATGTCCATTATGCTAGCCAGGAAGCACTAAAAATGTGGGGAATCCAAAATGAGTGTTGAATGTAAAACATACACACTGGCTTTCAAAGACTTAATATAAAGCATATAAAATATCTTACTAATAATATTTACACTAAGTACATGTTGAAATGATAATATTTTAGGTATATTAGGTTTAATCAAATGTGTATTTTTTAAATTTCATGTATTTCTTTTTGCGTTTTTCCTTTTGAGACAGAGTCTTGCTCTGTTGCTCAAGCTGGAGTGCAGTGGCACGATCTTGGCTCACTAGAATCTCTACCTCCCAGGTTCACACAATTCTCCTGCCTCAGTCTCCTGAGTAGCTGGGATTACCAGCGCCTGCCACCAAGCCCAGCTAATTTTTGTATTTTTAGTAGAGATGGGGTTTCACCATGTTGGCCAGGCTGGTCTCAAACACCTGACCTCAGGTGATCCACCCGCTTTGACCTCCCAAAGTGCTGGGATTACAGGTGTGAGCCATAGCGCCTGGCCTTCTTTTGGCTTTTTAACATGGTGTAAAATATTTTTCTATTGGGCAACATTGGTTGATACACTTTTCAAGGCAGAGGTAGTAAAGGAATTCTAATCATATCACCAGGACCAAAATGTGTATAAGAAGAATGTTAGTAGATAAGGTATATTTCAATATTTCTACAATATCTGACAAAGAAATATCTATTGCTGCATTGCCACATAACTAATTTTTATAACTAATATTAATTTAAAGACTAATTAATATGCCACATAAATAATACTAGTTTAAAAATTAATTTATAAATTAAAACAAATTCTTTGTAGAAATTCTATATAGAAATTTACTTATTATCCAGAACTTAAACTAAAATAAAAAGTAATAATAATAATAAAAATAAAAGAAATTTACTTATTCTGGTTGGGTGCGGTGGCTCACGCCTATAATCCCAGCACTTTGGGAGGCCGAGGCAGGTGAATCACCTGACGTCAGGAGTTCGAGATCAGCCTGGCCAGCATGGTGAAACCCCCGCCTTTACTAACAATATAAAAATTAGCCAGGTGTGGTGGCAGCCACTTGTAATCCCAGATACTCGGGAGACTGAGGCTGGATAATCACTTGAACCTGGGAGGTGGAGGTTGCAGCAAGCTGAGATGGCGCCATTGCACTCTAGCCTGGGTGACAACAACAAAACTCTGTCTCAAAAAAAAGAAAAAAAAGAAAGAAGGAAGGGAAGAAGAGAAGGGAAGGGAAGGGAAGGGAAGGGAAGGGGAGGGGAGGGGAGGGGAGGGGAGGGGAGAGGAGGGGAGGGAAGGGGGAAGGAAGGAAGGAAGGAAGGAAGGAAGGAAGGAAGGAAGGAAATAAATAAATTTACTTATTCTATAAAATAATCATTTGAAGTATCAAATAACGATCAGTAACTTAGCAACCAGCTTTCAATGGTTATCAACTCACACATGTGGCTGGTTGCTGCCTTCAATTTTGAATACCTTTGGGACATAACATATACATGTGTGTATGTTTCTATGTAAGGACATTGTTTATACTATTCACTACAAAGCATAATCTTCCTTTTAGTATCTCACCTACAAGGTAGTAGAAACATTCATCGAAAAAACGGTTAAGTATATCCAGCATAGTTCCAATTGGCAATAGATACATAATGGAATAAATAGGTTTAACATGGGTGAATGGGAACATTATCACTTTTGTTAATTAACATTTTGTCTATTGGTCAATGCACTTTGAATTCCAAAAAGTTGACATAAATGGGAGCTTCTAAAATCAACGTGTTAGCACTTACTACTTATATTCCTAAATTGTCCATTATTATTTTATTAAAGTGAGATTTGTGCATTAATGTTTGCATTTTGTATGTTTTAATGACAGTGAGTGAATTCCAATGTTACGTTTTCTGATTCATATGCAACATATTCATATTTAAATGATTGATTATATCAGAGGTTTGCAGACTTTCTCAGTTCACAGTACCCTTAGTGTCTCAGTAATATTTTCATGGTTCCCCTAAGGCAAGAGAATTACTTGAAAGTTCATGTAATAAGCATTTAGGTACAAACAACTTAATAGTAGTAGTATAGACTGGAGGTGCTGTCTTTTCTCGGATATTTAAAATGCCTTGCTGATCCCAAGTGAGTTTGCTGAAGCTCACCCAGTCACCTCAGCCCACAGTTTGAGAAACGAAGATTATATAGTTTTAAATGGTCTAGAATGTAAGATGAACTGTGCACTTGGTCTTTCCTTTTCTTTTTCTTCTTTTTCTTTTCTTTTTTTCCTTTTAAGAGACAGGGTCTTGCTCTGTTGCCTGGGCTGGAGTACAGTGGCATGGTCACGGCTTACCAAAGCCTTGAACTCCTGGGCTCAGGTAGTCCTCTTATCTCAGCCTTCCAAGTAGCTGGGACCATAGGCATGCACCACCACACCTAGCTAACTTTTTATAGAGTAAGGTCTTGCTACGTTGACCAAGGTGGTCTCAAATTCCTGGCCTCAAGTGATTCTCCTGTCTCTGCATCCCAAAGTACCAGGATTACAGGCATAAGCCACCATGCCTGCCCAAAATTCTATACTTTCTAAGAAACAGAATACATCTAATAGCAATAGCTATTTAAAGTTTTAATTAAAAACATGTTTTTTAAAATGTGTTTCTTTAAACACATTTTAATTATCAGAGTTTATAAAAGCTATTATATATTGTACTCCTGGTCAACTATCCCTAGACTGATATTTAGCATAGAATTTATGAGTAAATCAGTTGGTCAATCAACAATTATTTATAGAATGCCTGTTATAGGTACTAGATTCTACTCTCAAATGTCTTACATCTTATGATTCATCTGTAGATATACTGTAATTTCATCTTTTTTAATATTCTTCTAAGTGAAGCCATCCATATGACTCAAAGAGGGAAATAAAATGATTATTGTCATCTGAATTTTTAAATTATTTACCTTGCTTTATTCTGATTATTTTTCATTGACTTATAATTAAAATTTTTTGCAAGGTAAAATTTTTCTGATAAGGCTTGTGAAACTCTGAAAATAAAATAATTTAAACAAAATGTTGCTGTCATTTTAAGGTCATGATAGAAGTAGGAACTCAAACAATGATTGACTTAACAAAACTTTAAAGCAGACCCTTAACTTCTGTTTTCTGGTCTGGCATGTAGAGAGCCTGGAAGTCACTGCTCCATCCTAACAACTGGCAACCCGAACAAACTGAAATATCAACAAGTCTTTCTAGATACGTCAGATAAATGAGGTCATTGGTCAAACTGCTGCCCCTCAAATTTAGATGTAAGTATATTTAGGGAATAACGTAATGGAACAGAAAGCCATAAGCAGAAAACTCTGTGGAACCAGTGTTGGGGTAAGGAAATCTGAACTATAATTGATGAATTGCTGGAAGCTCAGTATGACCAGCTCCAAGATTTAAAAATTCCAGTGGGAACCAGTCACAGGGAGGTTCCAACGTATTTGTGAGTTTTACCCCCAGGAGCTCCACCAAATCCTGACAGCGAATATTAGAGAAAAATGCCCACCCCCACCCCCCCACCCCCGTGCTTTTGGCAGGGGCAGGAGGAAAGGAACATTTGGAAATACACCAGAGCATTCTGTTCTTCTTAACAAGGTCTGCTATGAAGAGAAACTATTTTATCAGAGCCTAAGCTGCTGAATATGTAGCATAACCTAACCTACCTGTGCTACGAGAACTATCTACTCCAGTTTTCTCTAGTCTTCCATGTGCGGAAAGGGAAAATGCCAACTTCAGCCCCTTCCAGCCATCCTGCCCTACCTAATGGGAGTGGGGGAGACTGGGAAGCACTGGTGAGGTACACAGTCCAGGTCCACTGAGACATAATCAGAAAAATATAAATCACTCCTCTCCCATATCTTGTCACTGCATTACAAAATGCTTTATTTACCACAGGTGTTTTTACCCAGTACACCGTGCCCATCTTTGAACAAAAAATTGCAAGACACAATGAAAGCCAAAAAAAAAAAAAAAAAAAAAAAAAAAATTACAGTTTGAAGAGACTGAACAAGCATCAGAACCAGAGTTAGACATGGCAGGGTTGTTAGAATAATCAGACCAAAGAGTTTTTTTAATGGCAATTAATAAGCTAAGGATCTTAATAAAAAAAAAAAAAAAAACAGCATGCAAAAACAGATAAATGATGTAAGCAGAGAGTTGCAAATTTTAGGAAACAATTCAAAAAGAAGGAATGCTAGAGAGAGATCTAAACCCCTGTAACAGAAACAAAGAATGTCACTGATGGTCCCATTAGTAGACTGGACACAGCTAAAGAAATATCTGAGCTTGAGGATATGATAATAGAAATTTTCAAAACTGAAAAGCAGAGGGAACAGAAAATGGAAAAAAAGAACAGAATATCCACGAACTGCAGGACACATACAAAAAATGTAACATATGTGTGATGGGAATATTCGAAAGAGAAGAAAGAGAGAAAGGGCCTGAGGCAATATTTGAAGCAATAATGACTGAGAATTTCCCCAGATTAATGCCAGAAATCAAACCACAGACCCAGGAAGCTTGGAAAACACCAAGTAGGATAAATAAATTTAAAAAAAAAAAGGAGAGGAGGAGGAGGAGGAGAAGGAGAGAAAAAAAACTAGCAAAACCAGAGAACAAATAAACACAGAAACTTCAGAAAATCAAAGGTCAATATTAACAAAATATGAGGGAAGTCATATATATATGTATGTATATTTATATATATGACATATATAAATATAAAATATATAAAAATATGTATGCTATATATAAGATATATAGAATATATAATACATATATATTAAAATTCTTACCTATAGAAAGACAGAGGTAAGATTTAAATCCAACTTTTCCCCAAAACGCATGCAAGAAATAAGAGAGAAGAGTGAAATACTTAAAATTTGGGAGAAAAATGCCTGCCACCTGAGAATTTGGTACCCTGTGAAATTATTCTTCAAATAAAAGAGAAATATATACTTTCTCAAGTGAACAAAAATGAAGGTAATTTGTTGCCAGTATAACTGCCTTGTTAAGAAATGTCTAAAGAAAATCAATTAATATAATCCATCAGCCAACAGGTTAAAAAAGAAAAATCACTTGGTCATATTAATAAATTCAGAGAAAGCATTTGACAAATCCAACACTCACTTATAATAAAAAAATGTCAGCAAAATAGGAATAGAGGAGAAATTCCTCAGCTTGATAAAGAACATACGCAAAAAACATAGAGCTACCTTAATGTTTAATGGTGAAAACTTTACACTTTCCTGTTAAGACCAGGAAAAAGGCAAGGTCATCCCCTCTCACCACTGCTCTTCAACATTGTACTGGAAAACCTAGCTAATGCTATAAAAGAAGAAATGAAAAGAAGTGGTATGCAGATTGGGGAAAAAATAAAACTATGTTTTTCACAGATAACATGATCATCTATGTGTAATATCTTAAAGAATCTACCCCAAAATATTTTTAAAACCTTCTAGAACTGGCTGGGGGTGGTGGCTCTTGCCTGTAATCCCAGCACTTTGGGAGGCTGGGGCGGGCAGATCACAAGGTCATCGAGACCATCCTGGCCAACCTGGTGAAACCCCATCTCTACTGAAAATACAAAAATTTAGCTGGGTGTGGTGGGATAAGCCTATAGTCCCAGCTACTCAGGAGGCTGAGGCAGGAGAATTGCTTGAACCTGGGAGGCAGAGGTTGCAGTGAGCCGAGATCACGCCACTGCACTCCAGCCTGGCTACAGAGCAAGACTCTGTCTCAAAAAAAAAAAAAAAAAAAAAAAAAAATCTTCTAGAACCAATAAGCAATTACAGCAAGGTGGATAGTTAGTATATAAAGGTCAATTGCTTTCATTTAGGCCAGCAATAAACAAGTGGAATTTGGAATAAAAAACACAGTATCATTTACATTAGCATCCACAAAAATTAAATACTTATGTTATAAATATGACAAAAGACATATAAGATCTATGTGAAGAAAATTATAAAATGGTTATAAACATTAGCAAAGAAGAAGTAAATGAATGGAGAGATATTCCATGTCAATGGATAGGAAGACTCAATCCTGTCAAGATGTAGTTCTACCCAGCTTGACCTATACATTCAAAACAATCCCAATCAAAATATTACTGTAAAGCTATCATAATTGAGACTCTGTGGCAATGGTGAAAGAATAGGCAAATAGGTCAATGGGACAGAATAAATAACGCAGAAACAGACTCCTGTAAATATAGTCAACTGATCTTTGACAAAAGAGCAAAAGCAATAGAATGAAGCAAAAATAGCCTTTTCAAAAAACTAGGCTAGAACAACTGGACATCCACAACCAAAAACTAAAAGTAAATCTACATAAAGATGTTGCACCCTTCATAAAAGTTATCTCAAAGCAGATCAGAGACATAAATGCAAAATTCAAAACTAAAATTTCTAGAAGATAACGTAGGAGAAAATCCCTATGACCTTGAGCATGGCAATGGTATTTTACATACAACGTCAAAGGCATAATCCATGAAAGAAATAATTGATAAGCTAAATTCCATTAAAGTTAAAAAAAAATTCTGCTCTGCAAAAGTCAATGTCAAGAATACGAGAAGATAAGCCAGAGACTGGGAGAAAATATTTTTAAAAGACAGATGAAATAAAGGACTCATCCCAAATTACAAAGAGCCTTTAAAACTCAACAACAAAAAGATGAACAACTCAATTTAAAAAAAAAAATGGGCAAAAGTCCTGAACAGCCACCTCACCAAAGAAGATACACAAATGACAACTGAATATATGAATAGATGTTCAACATCGTATGTCATTAGAGAATTGCAAATTAAAACAATGAGATACTATTCTGCACCTACTAGAGTGACAAAATTCAAAACACTGACAATACCAACTGCTGGTTAGGATGTGGAATAATGGGAAATCTTAATTCATTGCTGGTGGGAACATAAAATGGTACAGCCTCTTTGGAAGACAGTTTACATTTTCTTTCAAAACTAAATATACTCTTACCATATGATTCAGCACTCACACTCCTTGATATTTTCTCAAAGGAGTTAAAAACTTATGTCTACACAAAAACCTGCATTCAGATGTTTACAGTAGCCTTATTAAATTGCCAAAACTTGGAAGCAATCGAGGTGTTACACAGTAGGTTAATGAATAAACTGTAGTACATCCAGACAATGGACTGTTATTCAGCACTAAAAGGAAATGAACTCTCAAGCAATGTAGAGACATGAAGAAAACTTAAAAGCATCTTACTAAGTGGAAAAAAAAAAAAAAAAACAATCTTTAAAAGCACATACTGTATAATTCCAACTACAGAACACTGAAGAAAAGGCGAAACTGTGGACAGTAAAAAGATTAGATATTTCCAGGAATTAGCAGGAAATAGAAATAAGTAGAGCACAGAGGATTTTTACAAAAGCTAAATTATTCGGTATAACATACTACAATGGTGGAGACGTGTTCTCACCCACTTGTCAAAACCCATGCAACATGCAACACCAAGAGTGGACCCTTATGTAAACTATGGACTTTGGATGATGATAATGTGTCATTGTCAGTTTGTCTGCTATAACAAATGTACCACTGATGGAGGATGTTACAGTGGAAGAAATTGGGTATTGGGGAATGCGTATATAGGAACTCTATGTACTTTGCTCAATTTTGCTATGAACCTAAAACTCCTTCTTTAAAATAAAGCTTGTTAATTAAATAAATATAAAACTTTCAAAATAAAGGGCTATACCTGGAAATACCTATGGTTAGTTATCCAATCTAGTATAATGATGAGGTGGCTTAACAGTGCAAGTTAAATACTCTGTTGTGTAAAGCGGATGGAAAAAAAATCAATACTTCCAATCAATTCAGAGTTGGTTGTATTTTTTAAGATGGGGATCTCACCATATTGCCCTGGCTAGTCTCAAACTCCTAGGCTCAAGTGATCCTCCTGCCTCAGCCTCCCAAGTAACTGGGACTGCAGGCATGCTCCACTGTGCCTAGCTCAATTCAAAGATTTTAATGGTGAATCTTTAATGGATACAACATGGACAGACTCTTTATAGCTGATAATTTGGAGTTATAGCCAGTTTAAATTGAAGCATTAAGTAAAATGTATTCAGAGGGAAGGAGATGTGACCACTCAATTAGCACATACAAACATCTGCTCATAGTGAATCTAGCCATTCCACAAACATTAAGTGCCTACTGTGCAGCCAACATCATGCAAATGCTTCCGAGTCTGAGTGAGATATAGGTGCTTCTGACAGGGAACTTAGTTAATAAGGAGTTAATAAAATTAATGCATGTTAATACCACGCTTATAAGAAAAAAAACACATTTTGTAAGTCTCTATGTAACAAGTGTCACAAGAGAAATTTTTAAAAAATAGTAGAGGAATCTAGTACTGGAAAAAATACTTAAGTCTGGGAAAAACTTAACATATGGCCAAGTCTCAAAACATGAAATAATTCACCAGTTAGAAATGGGAGGAAGAGAATTACACCAGAAGAACCAGCAGGAAACAGAGGTAGTGAGGTGAGGAGACTTTTTTGAGATTGGAGTTTATCTGGGATATCATATATGCAAATTAAAATAAGTAGGAGCCAGATTGGAGAATTGTAAATGGCAATTAGGACTAGATTTAGTCAACACTGGGGAAGAAAACATTGAATAATTTTAAACAAAGAAAGAAAACATGAATCTCACTGAGCTTCTAAAAGATCTAAGCCACAAAACTTTTGATGGGATATGAGAAGAGGTAAGGAGGTGATAAAAACTATTTCCAAGGGTTCCCAGGAGAATATTTACTTAGGTTAAAAAAAAAAAAAGAAAAAGAAAAGTCAGAAAACTCGTATCTTAGCTTACAAGTAAACTCTACATATATAGTCTATACTACAGTAACATCAACATCACTGTAATTCTAACGGAAGGACTATTTCAAAGCCTGATAATCCAGTAACGTAGTATATTAAATCACCTTAAGTGAATTATGGGAGTTCATGCTCTCAAACAGAAATGAAAAACAATTTAAGTAATTCACTGTTTTCCAAAGTGTCTTTTAAAACCAATATATTTGGTGCATCAGATACTACAAGCTCTTTCAAAGGACCGTTTAAAATAAAGTACCACCAGATCCTCTCTGTATGTTGAACAATGTTAAATTCCAGCTCTGCTTGGAGCATAATTAAGTACCCATAACACCATAAAACTTTATTAAATTATGGTGTTGGGAATGAAATGTAAATTTGTCTTCCAATATGATGTTGGCATTTCAACCTTTTTTTCAGGCTGAATATTATTAATACTAAAAGTTCAGGGAATAAGTAAAGCTGGAGTATTAAGTCAAATTCAGGTGTCACATAATCATAAATGTTAGTGCAATTATATTATTGAGGTATTCTCCATCCCTCCTACTCTACCTATTTTCCAAATAACCATCATTGATATAGTTTATGATTATAAAAGGAATAGTGAGATTGAGTTAAAAAGCAAAATACCTCTTTAAACGAACATTATCTTTTGTCATTATATAGAGAGGACATGAATGGCTTTACCTGTCAGTTGCTTATACTACAAAATGGAAAAATACAAATATTGTAAACAGAAGATATCCACTCAAATTCAAAAGCACAAAGAAAAAAAAAACTACCAAGAGAATGTAGATTTATCTTAACACAATTTATTCAAGCTTTAATGAGTTTGAAAAAATACAAACAAATATGGATTTTCTTTGATCTCTGCAATATGAAAGGGACATGCGCAAAAATGAGAAAATTCAGCTACTTGTATGCTACAGCTGACTACTTTGAATAAAAAAATCTAATTTGTTTTGAGAATATCCTACTTGAATAAAGAAATCTTTCCATTTTAGGAAAGGAGAAAGATTATTTCTTTTTAGAAAATCCACCTTGCACCAATATAGAAAGCTGCCAATGCAAATATTTTCAGGGACAACATCTGTCTAGAATATGTCATAACAAGCAAAAGTTTCTCTCACCTCCTCCGAATCCCTGGAGATCTGACCCTAAGAGAATGTGGATAGAGTTTTCCATTTTGTTTCACATTAGGGTCTCCTGAGAGGCAAAAGACTGGAAAACCCTATAGCAAAATACCCGAAGCATGATTCAATCTGATGTCCTAGTAAAGGAAATGTACACTCCAAGCTTTTTTTTTTTTTTTTTTTTTTCCCAACCCACCATTTGCTCCAAACGATAAAATCACAGTCTCAAGGAAAATCACACCTTTAAAAAAATTGTTTGTGTTGGCTGTTCTCTTAGAGAAGTTGAGTTTTCCTGGAAAGTTAACATTCCTTGTCAGAGAGGAAATAGAAATAAATGTGGCAGAGGCAAAGATGACATTTGAATCCAAACAAAAGTTTGCCTTTTGCTTTTTTTTTTTCTTTCATCCCTTATCATACAAACTGATGTGCTAAGAAAAACAGTCCCAGTTTAGCTTTCCATAAGCCCCTTGGAGTAGTTCACATATATAGTCTCTCACAGGAAGGTTCAATTGCAAATTTTTGTCAAAAGGGAACAAATATGCCATGTGGAAACTGGATTGGTTATAGGAAATGGATCAACAGAGAGGCCACAGTGGGGAAAGTGCCAGTGGTGGATTCATTGAGTGATTCAGCGTTTTAGACGAGGGAAAACTGAAGTATACCTGATGAGCTGAAACCATCTCCAGGCTGACAAACTTTTGCCAGAACTTATAAACAGTGTGTGATATATAATATTGAGGATCCCCATTAAAAGCAACATTGCTAATCCTCATGCAACTGTTCCAAACTGGTCAGCCTAGACCCACTTTGAATTTACACTGCAAATGGGCCAATATCCATTTTCACTAAGGGTAGTGACGCTAAGCACTCCAGAATGAAGAACTGTGCTGGCAGACTAAGAGGAATCTTTACTGTTCTGAGTGTTGAATTCTGAGCAGCACCTCTCTCTCTGCTGGATTCCTGCAATGCCCTCAATAATACGTTTCTAGGGTCAGTCCTGCCTCACTTTAATTCATTGTCCCTTATATGACATCTCAATCTTAGGCTTAAGCTCTTCAATTCTTCATTGACCTCAGGATGAAATCCAAACTGCTACCATAAGATTGTTCAAGGCATAATACCTGTCTTTTAGACCAGCAGTCATCAACTTTTGGGCACCAGGGATTAGTTTCATGGGAGAAATGATTTTTTCACAAACTGTGGCTGGGAATGGTATCCGAATGAAACTTTACCACCTAGCCTCAAGAGGCATTACTTAGATTCTCATAAGAAGCGTGCAACCTAGATTCCTCGCATGCCAGTTCACAATAGGGTCCTCGTTCTTAAGAGAATGTAGTGCCTCTGCAGATCTGACAGGAGTTGGAGCTCAGGTGGTAATGGGGGCTTACCTGCAACTCACCCCCTGCCATGCCACCCTGTTCCTAACAGGCCACGAACCAACACCGGTCCGCAGCCCAGGGGTTGGGAATTCCTGTTCTAGATCCTTCTCTCTACAAGCTCAAACTCTAAGTACTAGCCAGGGTGGTGGCTTTAAATCTCCCAATCTGTTCTTTGTCTTTGGCGTTTGAACCAGCTGTCTCTTCAGCCTGGAACACTCTCATCCTGCATCACAATTCCACCTTTGACCTCATTACTGGGTAATTTTCATTGATTTCTGTTACATCTCATACTCACTGTTAATTTGACATAATAGATTGAAGTAAGTTGTTCAATCTTTTCTCCCATTAGAAAGATGACTAGTCCCTAAGGACTACCTACTGCAGTATCTGGTACAACAGAGAGACTGAAAGACTATGTATGTTTCGAATGAACATATGACTGAAAAAGAATTCACCAACCAGCTTCTTAGTTAACATCAAATTGACATTAAAGCATTCAGTATACTGAAATCCAAATATGAGCGACCTTGCTAAATTAGGGGTAATTATTGCATCCTAGGGCTTCATAAGTATTCAATAAATATTAATAACTACCATTACTGTTTACACTATAAAAACATTATTGTTTCAAAAAATGATTCACGACGACTATTTTTACTGAAACCTCATATAAATATTTTTACTCAACAACTTGTTAAAATAAATATAGTTTGATATATACGCAGTTCTTTTAAAAGTGGTTTAAAGACAAGAGGACTCCCAGTGAACAAATTGTATCATTACGTATTAGTATTATTACTATTGGAACAAAAAGGAATCAACAGTAAAAATAGGCCACTTGTATTTCTATTTCTTTAAAAAAAAGGTAAATTTTAGGACAAAAGGCAGTCACGAAAAACCCTGAACTCTCCACACATAACTTAAATAATCCGAGTGGTATCCAGACATGTGACTCGTGTCATTTCAATAAAAGTGCCTAGAGGGCACTGATTTGCCATGCTTCTGTGGATCTGTGTAGCAGAGAAAGCACATGTGTAGGCATAACTTGTGAGTAAGCACTATTTACTCTACAAATAAATTACTATGTAGCTTACATTGTTAGGGTCGCATGATAGCCCTATAGCTTAAAAGACTGAAATAAGCATGCATTTATCTTGTCACTACAGGTACTTACAGTGTAATTACAAGGTCAACAGTTACTATGTAATTATGTAGTTTCAACATTGTGGTTCTTAAACAACAAAAAAAAGTACACTGTTCTCCCAGTACCTGCTGAGAATCCCTTTCCCTAATTCGACATTCCCACTTGCAAGTTTTAAATAGCTGAAATGACATTTTCAAAGGAAAACAAATCAAAAGATCTTTACTGGAATAATAGCTATCTTATAATTATTAAAGACCTCAGATATCTTCTGGTCCAATGCCTTAATTTTTCTTGGGAGGACTTATTTTAAACATTTCCTATAGAATTATACGTAATTTAGAAAGTAACTCAAGATAAATGGTAACAAAAATAGGCATTTTATTTAGCAGCAATAATTTTTAATGGTTGTTCATTGCATAGAGTAATGAGATGTGGCACATTTTTTGAAAGGGTGGATTTCCTGATTTAATGCAGTCAGAACAAAGTAATACTAAATTATAACTAATAATATCACACCCATAAAGTTTTATTCTTCTCCAGTTCAGATTCTGAATTTATTTCTGTGTGTTTGCTTAACATTGGCATCACACTGCATATAATTTTGTGGTTAGTTGTGTGTTATGCGTGGTGTGACCAAATCTCTTACACATTTCTCTTCCAATGTATAGTCACTCTGAAATCATGAGTTTCATTAAAACCTTATGAATAAAACCCTTCAAATTCTTTCCCCTCCTTTATTCAGAGAAGCAGAAGGACACTGCTTTCTTAGTCAATATTTGAACAACTCATTCCAAATTTATTGTAGGTTACTATCATACAGAGAATAATAAAGAATTTTTTTAATTACTTTAGCTCATAAGAATGGGCTGATAGATATTCCATCAATGTTATGATTCCCTTGGATGGAGAAATGCTAAATGCTAACCCAAACAGATTTTAAAACCATAATTACTTGGTAAACAAGGGAATCATAGCCAAATAATTATTCATGAGTACAGATTAAATTCATCTAGATTTTTTTTTGAAAATTTCTTATTGAATTCTTCTATCTCTGGCAAAGCCACTGAGCATAGCAATATCAGAGTGGCATTACTTCTTCAATATGTTTTGCACAAAAGAGCAAGCTGTATACAGGTATTTTTTTTTTCTTTTGCTATAGGATCTTTCTTCTGTCTCTCTCTAGTGATAAAGCAGAGATATGTTACACATCAGTGTGTGTAAATCATTTCAAAAGGGGCACTTGTCCCCAATGTGATAGTTCTCTGAAAAGCAAAAACCAGACAATCCTACAAGAAACATTGTCACACAACCACCACACAACTGGTTCTCACAATTAATAAGAGACTTACTATGACGACAGTCACCAGCCTGAAAGCCCTACTCTGTTAAGACAAACAGGCAAAGATGCTCTTCAAAAAGAATCTCAGAATAGGAGGTTTCTGAAATCTCAAGAGAAAACATAAACTAGCCTCTCTCATCACCTAATAAAACCAAGAAGCCGATTCAAATAGTTGCAAGATTTATCTTCTAACACCTGCTTATAATTGATTTACATATAAAAAGTCTTCTCTTCTGTAGTTCCAAAACCAGTTTGGACGTTTCTTTGTGATTCTCATATTATAAATTAAGAAAGCAAAAAAACCATCCCTAGGACATATTAGAGGTTGAAAAATGCAAGGTACAGATGATTACTTTGCTTTTATGTTAAAAATAAAGTGATTACATGGATACCAAGTGGTGTAGAAAAGCTGGGAAGGAATCCAGATAAGGGATGAAGGTCAGAGATGACTTTAGCCTTATTTGTGCTTTTTCAATATTACTTGTAAGAAGAATATTCAGATATTAAATGTAATATGACAATAAGAAAGTACAAAAGCAAAACAACACGTGGTAATAAAGCATACACAAATAAAAGTGAAGTATTTCTCCATTGCTTTAAAGCAGCTTTCTACTTTGGTGGTAAGAGGTCTACTGACAGTCTGTTAGAAATCAAAGGACATTTGCAGGGACATGGATGAAGCTGGAAATCATCATTCTTAGCAAACTAACAGGAATAAAAAACCAAACAACATATGTTCTCACTCACAAGTGGGAGTTGAACAAGGGGTACACATGGACACAGGGAGGGGAACATCACACACTGGGGCCTGCAGGGGGAGGGAGGGCATTAGGGCAAATACCTAATGCATGTGGGGCTTAAAACCCGGATGATGGGGTGCAGCAAACCACTATGGCACATGTATACCTATGTAACAAGTCTGCACTTTCTACACATATATCCCAGAACTTAAAGTGTAACAAATAAATTTTTTAAAAAATCAAAGGACAAAGAGAAGGAGCAGCACACTTCAGCCTGCTTAGTAGAGCTGCATGGAGAAAACTACAAATGGGGACACTCACATTGACCTTGTTGTTGCCAGTAGTGAGAAAATGTATATTATTAGTAGCATACTAACCCACAGAATCTGACCAATAAATGATTTGCACTGTATTTATTCCACATTTTAAGTAGGCATGCATTTCAATAACTGTTCCCATTCCATTTTTGATGGTAATTTTCAGTAAGTAAAAAGCACTGTACCTTTAAGTTTTAAATATAAAAAATGACACTGATTAACCTTTAAAATGGTGCCATTTAATCAAAGCAAGTAGATCTCTAATGGGTTTTAAATGGACTAATAAATCACAGACTTTTTTTTATTCAACATGGAAATAAACGAAATATTTGGGGGGGAAAATCCCATTACACCTCTGAGAGTGTTTGTGTGAATGAGTATGGGCATGGGGAGAGGTGACAGATACCCACACAGAGCTATTTTCCACATGACTGTGATTTGGAAGGTATCCACAATACCTTTTTTTCCAGTGAGTTCTTAATTTGTTAACTTCTTGCTCTGTGTATTTGAAAGCAAGACAGTAAGTGGTTGTATCAGTATGTTTTCAGGAATCTTGACAAATTTCCCGACTGGAACTTAGAAACATAGCGGAGCATCATGTAGAAGGCAATTGATCTATCTAAGAGAAACTAATCAGAGAAAACGAGTAGGTTTTACTCTCGCCACTCTGCCCTCTAACATTACTAATTCTCCTCAGGTACAAATGAAGAAGCAAGCAACCCTCGATCTCATAAAGTGCAGACTGGACTCCCTATGTTCAGAGCTCAGTGTTTGAGTGAATAGACCATTGGTTTGCTTCCAAATGCAGCACTCTGTATGCTTCCCCATGATGGGCAGGCCCATCTCAGCACTAGAACATATCCTCTGCCTCCCTGAGGGTTGCTGAATGCAAACCCGTTGAGTGAATAAACTGGATAAAAAGTGACAGCTTGATAATGATAGACTAGCTGCGCTTTTCCTTCTAACTATGCACAGAGTTAAGCATGGGAGAACAAGACGCCATTCATGATAAACTGATGCTCAAGTCTAAATAGCCATCACAGGACTAGCTGAGGAAGGTGCCGGAGGAGGGCTGCAAGGTGAAAGAGAGAAGAAGGAATGGAGAGAAGGTGCACCTGCAGAAGAGAATTGAACCATCAGGTAGAGGTTAAGAATGGAAGGGCCCTTCAGCCAGGCCTTCATGACAGCCACCATTTATGAACACTTAGAATGTACTAGGTACTAAATGAAGTGTTTTACAGGCACCATCTCATTTAATTCATATGGTTCAATAATGGTGTTTAGGTGACTAATGTTATGATTTTACAGATAAAGAAACTGAAGAACAGAGAAATATTATCACTTGTCTCAGGACACATAGCTAATAAGTCCAGAACTTAGATTCAGAATGACACAGTTTTGGAGGAAATCACATCTCCCTTCTTCCCCACTGAACAAGTTGATACCCATAGTATCCTCCTCTTCCTCTTCCTTATCAAAGGCAGCCTGGCATCTGTGCTGTTGAACAGAACTGCTTCTGTTGAAGTCACTTATATTTTACTAATAGACAAACCAAATGGATCCTTTTCAGAGCTCGAGGCTTCTGGTTCTAGTGACCAACTGTTGAAACACTGCACTCTTGTCTTCTGAAATATGAGGCCCCCTGGTTCTCCATTCCTTAGCAGGCTTCTACACCAGTGGTTCTTCCTTTATGTGCCTGAGATATGTCGATGTCACTCAGTGATCCACCTGTGTCATTTGTTCTGCTAGCTCTCTACATCCTCTCCAGATGGCCACAATCTCTTATGGTCTTAAACAATATTGTATACCCTGATGGGTTCTTAACCTAGATTGGCAACCTGTATTTCTCATCTGAACCCTGGAGCTGCATATTTCATTGAGTTTTGAACACAATGACCACATAGATGCGGGCTGTAACCTAAACTTAGCATATTAAGAATGGAACACATTGTGTTCTTACCACCTTTTTCCACCCCAAAATCACTTTTCACCTTCACACCATTCATATAAGTCAAAACCCTGGAGTCATACTTGATACTTCAATCTCTCTGGCAGTCTTGTTTATTTGATCCTCTCCTAAATAGCTCTTCAATCTGCCAAATTCTCTCTAAAAGACCGTCTTACTTAGTCACAGTGCAGGCACTTGCCACTCTTGACTGGAGTCATAAAATAGCCCATGTCTTCTGCCTGCCAGTCCCATGCCTGCCTTTTCTAGTGAACCCTCTTCACTGTCCTTAGAATAGTATTTCTAAAACACCAATCAGATAATGCTTTACACCTGCATAAACCCTTCACTGCCTTCCCATTGCCAGTATCTTTAGCCAGATCATGTAAAATTTGTCCACCACTTTCCCCTTCAGCTGTGTTTCTCAACACCTGCCCCATCATTCCCAAGTCTCCCATGCAGTTAGGGACCCTGAACATGATGTACTTTTTCACATCTCTGGATATCTGCATGCCCAATTTGATTTGTTCACCTTAAATGCTCTTTCTTGCCAATAAAGCATCTATTTTCTCTTCAACACACCACACAGATATAAATTACCTTCTCCTTGAAACAGTTTTTGGTCTTTCCCAGACAGAAATAAACATTCCCTTCTTTGACTGTATCTGCAAATTGCATGTTGATTTTAGCATTTATACTTTACACTACAATTTTATCTTTATGCAAGTCTGTCTACCTCACAAAACTTTGAAATCAAAAGCTATCTTTTCAATCATTTTGTTACTTCCATTACCTACCATAGGGCTTACCACACAGTAAGTGCTTCCTAAACAATTGTTGAACTAAACTCAACATGCTATAAAGACCTTTTATTTTAAGCTTAAGGGAATGAACAGGTAACCTCAATATTAAAAAAATATATATAATCATTATAACATAGAAGCAATTTAGCCACAGAACAAATTTATTTTAGAGATCAATAAATTGAAAATCAGGAATGTATAATTCCAGAGACTGTGGAGTCAGTGGTCAACTAGAAGTCCTGGGACAACTCGTTTATCTCCGCTGAGTCTAAGCATCCCATCTGGAAAGTGAGGTAAACAAGATAATCCCTAAAATCTCTTTAGCTTTCAAACATCTATTTTGTTACAAGGTCATAATTGACCACATAGGCTAACATTTAAAAATAAGGATGAATCGGACTAAACAATTGACCTACCAAAAGAAAAATCCTATTTGTTGTAAATAACCAGAGATACAAGTAGAAAAGCATAACAAATTGCTTCCAGCCATCGTCCAAAAAGTATTTCCATAACTGAATCTTTTCATGCTTAGCTCTAAAAAAACCCCACAAAACTGTCTTGGAAAACAGCCATTTGGCTAGGAAATGTACGTCTTTATAGACACATCAAAGGCATCTATCTTTTCTCACACATTTTGAATCAAGTACACAATCATATTATCATTTGCGGTTCTAAGTTTCCCCCCAAAATATCAAATTTGTCTTTGATTCCACAGATCCTGAATATTTATACACCTTTCAAGTCAATGTAGCTTATTGAAGAAAGAACATAGTTCAGTCACGTCTATTAAATATTAAATATTTTGCTGCAAAAGGAGATACAGTTACACAGCTGTGTGATCACAACCTCCAGAGATGCAAACGTGATGCTACTTCCCCCTCCCTTTGGTTGCAAAAAAAAAAAAAAAAAAACTGTGCTGAAAGAAAACTTGCTTAAATAACGTGGTAAGCAATAAGGTGGTGTTAAAATGAAATGTGTTTGAAGTTGCATATTACATCCAAAGGAACACTACCATAATTCATAGTGATTAATGTTAATGTCAAAAATATTAAAGAAGTAATAATGATTTGTATCTTCATGTAACGGGCTACCCTTTCTTTGATCTTTTATTCTCTTTGATCAAGGAAATTAACGGGTAATAAATTTCAAACCAATAAAAATGAATTCATTCTCCCCCAGCACATTGGTCAGCCTGTGGGAATAACTTCAACAGGAGGTCAGACAGACAAATGCTAAGGCTCGGGTTAAAAAGGGATCAGATAATTTTATGACCATTAATAACATTTCCCTTGCTCCAAGCTCACACACAGATAAGGGGAATCCAGTCAACCTTTTGGGCTCTGACTAATTACCTTCTGGTTCACAAAGACACTGCTAGGCCAGCACACAGCAAGGGCCACTCGCGTCCTTTTGGAGTGGGGTTTTTTACTTCATTTCAGTGAAGGACAAAGTCAGATAAAGACCCTTAGAGGCCTTAAAACCTGAAAAAAATATGGTACTTTTTCTTTCATTTGGAATTTTTTAAAAGAACCAAAATACTAAATCATAAATGCATAATTTCAGGCTTGTGCTGAAATTAAAGTAGATTTTGTCCATTAGATTTTTGGGGCGGGGAGGTTACAAAATTCAAGACTTTTTTTTCAAGCTAAATTACTCACAACATTTTGATGTTTCTGCTTTCCTGGGACTCTGGACACTTCACAGGTTGCCTATTAGGTAATTGCACACTTAGTGGTCAGGGTAAAAATGAATGGTGCTCACAGCCAAGGGAATCTACATATACAAGGTTCCCTGGCTTAAGTCCAGAGTAGAGTAGCAGAATTTGTTTCAGGAACTCTGCTTCTATAGGCATTAGTGGTAGTTGTGGATTTTAGAAACCTTTAGTTAGTGCTGGTTGTGTAAATTATGACCTGTGGAGAGTATCTTTTCTATCAAAGGTATTACCTGTGAAATTCTTCATGTATTATTTTTATACCTCTAAAGAGATCCATAGCTGCACCGATATTAGTGTGCCATGCCCTGAAAGTGATGAATACAACCGGGGAATGAATTCAATAAACAGTGTATGTCACAACTTCAATGCGGATGGCTAAGGCAATGCATGAGGTTTACATATTTATCACCTGCATGTATGTGGCCCATAGTTTACTGTGTTCTGCTTCCTTTCCAGCAAATGTCTGATGTGTCATGGAAAAGTGAATGCATCTTATTGGTATCTAGCAACCTAAGGGCCATTGAAAACTGAACACCATATTGCTAAATCTTTCTATGCACAGCTATTAATGGTAGGATCTCACAATTCTCTTAATAGACTTATAATATACAGACATAATTTACTTCCATAAAACAGCAGGAGTGTAGTTCTAGTTAGCTCTGGTGTGAGAAAATTTCAGATCATCAATAATTTACTTCCAAGATTCATTAAAGCTCAAGGTATGTATAGACTTGCAACTACAGTAAAACAAAATTAATAACTACATGTGGGAAAAATATTACATATATGTTTAGAATTTACAAAAAGAGTATGTAGAAATATATTTTTCCCTTTTCATGGTAATTCATTTAGACCTCTGTAAAGAAAAATAGTTGTTGAAAAAGACGGATTTTTTTTTTCCAAAACCAGATTCAGACACGAGGTCCATTAAGTTATGAATAGGTACTTAAGGTGTCAAACAGCAGCACACTTAGGTATCTGCAAGTCTGTCATCTCACAGGAACGCTGGCATTTCACCTCCTTTCTGCTAAGTCTTTCGCTGGCTTCTGTGTTCCTGACCCTAGAATCACAAGTTGATTGCTGTTTACTATTTTGGTTTAGTGCTTAGACTTACAAGACCGTGCAGCTCAGCAGCGACTTCAGCTTCGGCCTTTTTCCAGCCGATTTCAAGCCTGCCTAAATTGCTAACTTCAAATTCGAGATTTACATCAAGGTTTGCTTCTTCCAGGACAAGAGCAGGTTGGCCTTGTAAGTCTCAGCACCACACTGAAATAGTAAACAGCAATCAACTTGTGATACTAGGGTCAGAAACACCAATTTTGGAAAGTTTTGTCGAAAAGAAGAGCACAGAAATAGGGCATTAGCTAAACAGAAATGGAAGATGAGGAGATTTGTTTTTTGATATGGTGAAAATAACAGCATATTTGAAAATACTTACAGATGAGTAAATGAATCTTATAAATCCTGTTTCTGCTGCCAGAGAGAAAGCCGTTTCTCTGTGCTGACAGATACGTGCCTAGTGTTAATACCAGAAGCAGAAGAGTATTTGAGTCTTAATTTGAGGACTAAAACCCCCAAATGCAGCCATGACTTCATACACAACTCCTCTCAGGATGTATGTTTGTGGAGCATTAGCTGAGGAGGTGAACTTCTGTGGTTTTTTTTCTTTCTTTCTTTCTTTATGATAATAAAAGATTAACTTCTTTGTACAGAAAATCTCTTTCGGAACCTTTAGTTATTTTATAGTTGGAAGTTTGAAAAAAATAATAAACCTTTAAAGTGAAACCAATGCTAACACTAATGTAAGGCTTCATATGTCATAGGTGCACAGGTGTTTTTGGTAGCACCAAATCAAAATCAGATGTCACTGAAACATTTTTTTTTTTGTAATTAACATTTGCATCTGCTACCACAACCAGAAAGGAAAGCAAAATATGGCTATACAATTGCAGTATGAGCAGTAACCACATTGGTCTCAGGTAAACAACATATCACCACTAGTGCTATTTCTATGAGCATAGATGCCTAATCTGCAAATTACGATGCTAATGTCAGAGGTACAATAGTCTGAGGTTAATAACCAATGCCTCTTCGAGGACACCCTATCAACACCTAGAATCTCTGCACTGGCAAGAAATCCTGAGGTTACGACATCCAAGATTCTCCCCAGTGCAGGGGTCCACGCCAAACTGGCTAATCCCTTGTAATTAGCCAGTTTGCTTGCAAACATCTGGAGATAGGAAGTAGCTCACTCTCATAGGAACACCCAGTTCCAGTGTTTAAAAACAGCTCTGAACATGTTAAAGTTGTAATTTAGGTTAGTGTATAATCTCCCTTCCTAGAATGCTTCTGGTTTGATTTGATGAAGACATACAGAATTAAATAGAGTTTTTCTTCCACAATATATAAAGATTGGCACCAAATTCTCTTTACATCTTTTATTTTACAAGCTAAATATGCCCCTTGCCCCTATATCTGTTCCTCAGTTGGCAAGGATCTCAGATGCTTCATCATCCTGTCACCTTCTCTTGATGTTTACATTTCTTACTGAATTTCTTTGCAGCCAAATTTGGGTTTCATTTTCACAAACTACAAGAGATAAAAAGCAAATCTCAAATAAAAACCCAGCATACCGAGTCCAAGGAGATTCCAAGCTGTTTCATTGAAAGAAAGTCTCATCACTGACTTTACATTCTTAATCATCTCTGAAAGCAAAAAGGTAAATGTTGAGTTGAAAGGGCAGAATTACACTGATACAAGATGAAAAGAAACTAGTCTTGGCTACTAGTCCTGTGCAAGACCGTTCTTGTGCGGATGGCTATTTTCTGCCATTTAGGGAGAATATAGCCCAATTCTGTAACTTTTCTAATCACTCAGATAAGAAAAGTCTTTAAATGACTTTTAGTTAAAAAAATGCTCTTGTTCAATAATTAAAATGTTCACTCCAAGATATTAATTTAAACGACTCTACAATTCATTTAAAGTTAAATGATTACATCTCTCCTCCCTCAATCCTGCTTTGAGCCTGCAGTCCCTGGTCATGGAGGACAGCCAGGGTCCTCCACATCCCAGTTTATTGTTTTATATTTCTCCTCTTCCTCTATTCCCAGCTCTGTTGTCCTGGTTTCTGGTGCTTCCAGGATTGCAGTAGGGAAGCAGATAAGGTATAACAAGTATGGGCTGCAAAAGACCTCATGTGACTAGCACTGATGCAACCTGGCCATGGAGTCCTTTGGTCATGGAAGATGTTTAATGTCTGACTATTCAAAGATTTTCTCCTGTGCCTTCTGCTATTATGAGGACTTCTCAACTGCAGATCCCAAGAGGGAAGCCAGTGTGTCTACTGACTGCCGCTAAGAATGTCCCTCCGTCTTCATCCCACAGACATCTCCAGTCTCTTTTCTCCTACGCCTGTTCTGCCTTCCAGGAGGCCTCCTTTGGGAAAGATTCTCCCACAAAGCGCGCAGAGGACACACATCCTCTCCTTCAGTGGAATTCGGAAGCATAGGCCATTCCAAGGCAGGCCCTCTCCTTTCTCCCTAGCCTTGGTCATGTTGTCTCATCTTATATTCTTTGAAAGTGGGAGTGAGTCTTGAACCCTCTGTGCCTCAGAAATTGCAGGAGACCTGAGTTACTCTTTGAAGAGTTACCCAAGGGACTGAGGGGACAGGCCCCTTCCTTGCCCCTTCACAAGTGCCTGCACCTCTTTCCAAGAAAGGTCACCTGCCCTTTTCAGTTCCTCTCTTTGCCTATCTTGCCTCTTTATAGGAAGAAGGTAAGTGGTCATCTTGGGGTGGCAAAAGCAGTTCCAGGCATTCCTTCTAGAAATTTTGCATGGTCGGGCTAGGACCCTGTGATGGAATGGAAGGAATTGGGGTCTGAGATAGAAAAGGAACAGAAAGAGAGTCCCAATGTAATTCTGCCTATAGTAACAAACTGAAAAAAGCCAGCGATGAATCCACATTGTTTTTATTTTTGGATATATTTGAACAAGTGTCTAAACAAAGAAGTTAAAAAATAAAAATCACCAAATCATAGAACTTAGTGGAAACAACAGTAATAAATAGAAGTGATTTATAGGACCTGAGACCGGTCAAGAAAAATTTTCTCCTGAAATGATTACCTAAGTGCCTCCGGAAGTCAAATTACCATCACATAGCTTTAAGCTTGCTGCACAATGATATTGGAGTCCTGTTTTCCAAAAAAATGAAAAATAGCAAGTTTATGAAGTGATTAGTTAAAATCTTCCTCAAAACACAATGTAAAATGTCCTTGTCAGAACTGAGGAAAGCAATATATCTTTACATTTATTCCTTACATGCCCAATCTTTTTTTAATAGAAACTAAGGATTCACAAATTCTGGTTTCCAACCCAAATTCAGATCAAGGGAGAGATATTCTGTTGAAAATAGGATTGAGGATCCCAAGGCAAAGTAGAATGTAAATGGTAAAGTATATTCAGTGTGGGAGGGTTTGCCAAGTCTCACTTAACATCTTCATTAACAGTCTAGGCCAGAGAAATAACAAGTTAATTAAACCTATAGGTAATATTATGTGAATGTGAAAGGCAAAAACTGGTTAAGAGAGCATAAGAAGTCTTTGGAAGTTAGGAAGAAAAGCAGGAAATTTTTAAAAATGTTGAGAAGGTGAATGTTTAACAGGATAAGGCCCCTGGAAAACAGGAGAGCTAAAAGCAAAGTCAACTGATTATGCAGACAACTAGAATATCCTAGATTCAGTGCTGCAGGAAAATAATCACCAACATCGTTTGGCTCTTCCTACTCAGAGATATAAAATAACAAGTAGGAGGAGGGAAACTTCATGAAAGGACATCTCAGTTCTGGGAAGGGGTGGGAATGTTTGCATCTAAATGGAATATAGTAAGAATTCAAAGCAAATATTGATATAATTTAAGAATCCATGATATAACTTAAGTGGAGAAGAAATTAATATTACATATTTTAATGTGATAATTGTTGCATTGAGTGACAGAGTAGAAAAGTCAGTATTTTGAAAAGTATAATTTATAAGTAAGCTACATTGGAAATGTGAAACAATTATTCAAGACAAAACCAGTGAGGCACAATAAAGAAGAAATATAGCCTGAAATAGTCTGGTCCTCACCTACCTGTTAAACTTCATCTCTTTCCAAACTTATTTATGTGATCCAGCCACAGGTTTGTTTCTGATCTTTAAAACAAACCTCTAAGCTGGGCCCAGCCTCAGGTCCCTGACACTTGCTTCTCTCTTGGTCTAGAACTCCTCCCAGACCTTCCCCAGACTGGTGTCATGTAAATGTGTGCTCCTTAGAGAGCTTTCTGAACCATCATACCGAAAGTCGATCATCCTATCAAGTCAATATCTCATTTTCAACCTGTTTAACTTTCTTTGCAAAACTTGCCACTATCCTATCATCTGGCCAGGTGCAGTGCTCAAACCTGTAATACCAGCACTTTGGGAGGCCGAGGCAGGTGGATCATCTGAGGTCAGGAGTTCAAGACCACCCTGGTGAACATGGTGAAATCCAATTTCTACCAATAATACAAAAATTAGCCAGGCGTGGTGGCAGGCGCCTGTCATCCAAGCTACTCTGGAGGCTGAGGCAGGAGAATCACTTGAACTCAGGAGGCAGTGGAGGTTGCAATAAGCCAAGATCACACCACTGCACTCCAGCCTGAGCGACAGAGTGAAAGTGTGTCTCAAATAAATCAATAAAAATAAATAAGTAAATATAAAACTATCATCAATTCATCATGTGTTTGCTGGCATAATTTCTGTCTTCGCTTTTTCCACTTTGAATAAAAGTCCTATGAAGGCAGGCTTCTTTTCTCTTTCATTATTGTACCCTGAGCTTCAATAACAATATTTGTCATCCTCAATATATGATCACTGATTAAACAAATATCTATAACGTGATCAGTGGAGAGGAGACTGCAAAAATACTGCCAAGAATAGAAGAAGGTTGAGGTGACATAGAAAATGGTGGTGAATGACATCAATGTCAGTGGTTAATATTAAATAGTCTAATTTTAGAGTAAAGTTTTAAATAAGCAGATGCATTAAAACAAATTTTTCAGAGTGGTTAAACTTACCAACTCTGTAATTACACATTTGGTCATATTAGTTCTTGAATTATGAAATTTCTAGGATCACTCATCTAATAGCATCAAACCAATGTGTATACTGCCTCATGAAAATTCATATGAAGTTAACTCCAGTGTGGTTACTTCCAGTTTTCTTTTTTTCTTTACAATAGAGTAGAATTCATGTGTGCAACCTAATGAAATATGCTGCAATTAAAGAACTACTATGCATAGCATTATCTGCTTGTATATGTTTAAAATAAAATATAGTCTGTGGTGACATTTCAGAAATGGAAAGAATGAAAAGCAAAATTAAATTGCTATTTGATTTCAAATTGCAGCTGGGTACCTGAAGGCAAAGTCTGTCTATGAAAAACGAATTGTTTAATGTACTCCCTCAACTTAACTTAAAAACATTGTTATATGTACGTAGGTTTGTTCTTTACACATAAGGAAATATAGCTTGGCCTACAAACCAAGAAATATTAAAGCACTTTGATTTGTAACAGAAAATCACCAACATGAATACCTGGAATCTTAGAAGAGTACTAATCCTTACTGTAGCTAAGAATTTCTGGGCCAGTGGTAATGGCTCCTGCCTGTAATCCCAGCACTCTGGGAGGCTGAGACAGGCGGATCACAAAGTCAGGAGTTGGAGACCAGCATGGCCAACTTCATCTCTACTAAAAATACGAAAAATTAGCCAGGCGTAGTAGCGGGCGCTTGTAATCCCAGCTACTTGGAAGGCTGAGGTAGGAGAATCACCTGAAACCAGAAGGCAGAGGTTGCAGTGAGCCGAGATTGTGTCTCAAAAAAAAAAAGAATTTCTGTGACTAGAGCCTCAAATCAGGTGAAGTAGGGTAACCAACCCACGACTCTAAGCATCAAAGACTCTCAGAAATTGTCAACACAGCTAGAGTCTCTTGGAATAACAACTCATTGGAGGAAAATAGTAATAACTCACACCAATTTTCCTGGACCACTTAAAAAAATGATTTAACATGCTTTTCTCTTAGCTATGTTTTGTTACTGGCCATTGAGGGAAGTACAATATTGGGATATCAATCCAGAACAATGAATTAGTTTATCATCTCATTCTAATATGCATAAACAGTTCTATGACACATCCAACCCCTACATGCTATACTCTGATATACAGCATTATACCAAAGTACTAGTCTTAGTTATAGGTAAACCACTATTTATTATTTTGAGGATTTAGAAAAAAATTAGTTTATCATCTCATTCTAATATGTATAAACAGTTCTATGACACATCCAACCCCTACATGCTATACTCTGATATACAGCATTATACCAAAGTACTAGTTTTAGTTATAGGTAAACCACTATTCATTATTTTGAGGATTTAGAAAAATTAAGATACATTTATGGTCAAAAAGACTTGGGTGTTTCCTTGAGCACACACAAGAAAAAAAATTTCTTCTTATTTCTTAAAATAGTTGTTTTAGTTAAAGTGGGAAACATAAAAAAATCTGGGTTCTACAACATGATATAATTTTATGTGGTAGCATTAGTATTTCTTAAAAGTTTGAATAAGATACTCCACCGCTCCTCAAAAATTTATTGAGTTACACATGTTGATTGACAGTTAGGTGCTGATAGTGTGTCTACTTACATTTGCTAAAACAAAAATGCTTTCCGTAATGAGTATCAGTGTTGCTCAGGATAATATGGTTATGTTACGTATGTTGATATGTTTATGTACTCTCAAATGATACCATTTTAAAAGTTTCATTGTCATCTCTTTTTAGCATTAGAAACAAAAATTCTGTAATGTATTTTCATATAAAAGGTAGGAAGCAACTGTACAAAATTACTATGAAATAAACTGAAACGGACTAGCTGGCTTTCACAATCTTAAAATGCATGTCCAACAAAAAGAAATATCAAGCAAAATTGCCCACAAATCTTTCAAAGGTCACTCATCAGTGCTAAAGACCACAATCAGCTTGTCATAATTAACTTCATAACTCAGGAAGATAAGAGCACAGAGCCCAAATCATGGCTTGAAAAATGAAGTTGAAATGGTTAAAAACTGAACTTGGGCCAAACTGCTTTATCCTAGTCACCTTGTTTCATAAATAAAGTAGAAGAATATCTGTACATCAGCAATGTTGCATATTAGTTCAGTTTTATTTATATGAATCACATTATTTTACAAAGTGAACTTTCTCCAAAAAATAGCATGAATAAAAGGGTGTGAATTATATATGTGCATCATCACAATAGACTCTTGACTCTAACTTTAATGCTGTTTCTGCAGATATTACTAACCTGCATCTTGTCCTTTTGAACTAACACTTGTCTGTCCAGGATGTGACACTGAGAAAATTATTTCAGCAAGCCTACAGGCTGTCTGCTTTTAACTTCTGTCTCTCACTGACGTTTTCCCATTGCCCTGCCTACATGAACCTACTTGGTACTGTGCCCAATAATTACACCTCAATTTTTGAGCTGAGAAAGAAAGTCATTCAGGTGAGAATTTTATCTGTGGGAACCTTGTATTTACCACAGAGAAACTTTAAAAATATATATACATATAAGATGGCAAGAATAAAGGTGCCAAGAAAAAAGGTGACAAAATCCTTCAGCTGAGTTAGAAATAAGGTATGTAAATAGCTCTGTAATACCCCCACATTTTCTAAAATTATCAAATGCAAAAGGAAAAACAAGAATAAAGTAACCACAGCTTCAATGTAGTTGGAACTTGCTCCCTTGGGGTGAGGAAAGAGGAGGGGAAAAGGAAAGGAATCCAGTTCCAATTTTCATGGCATGGTTCCCATATGTATCTATCAGAATAGTTCTCTTGGCCAAGTGTTTATTAAAAATCCTCACCCAGTCTGCTTATAAACAATTTGAGAACTCACACATTGCAATATTCATAGCTGTGTTCAAGAAGTGACCTTCTGAGCTGACTTTATTATGAGCTATCAAAAGTGCTAGCTAATAAAACACAAGGGCATTTAGTCGATTTCCAAGATTTTACTTTCTAGGCTTCTCACCCCCTTCAAAAATCCCTCCTTCCAATGATCAAAACTGTTTTGGGACTCACCCTTGACTATACAGAAACCCAAAAGCAGAGGCAGCAAAAAACATATCCCACTGAATCATAAGAACAGAATTCAATGCAAATGTTAAGGACAGATTTGCAGATTGTGCTGCTGCTCTCAGTTTTGGCTTCTCTGCTGTTTAATTACACGCATGTAACTTTTTGGAGGTTTTACCCTTGAGTATGTTTTCTACAAAAGCTCATAAAATTCTTGAAATTAGCTATACTTATAATCTTATAATACTCCCCAGACTGTGAGTAAAATTGTACTTATTCACTTAAAATTAATATCCTTTTCTGGGTTCTCTGTGGAATTCTGAAAAAACATTGGCTGTAATGTTCATATACCTAGGTGTTTGAATCCAGCAATCATGGCTATCTACCTTCTAACTATGGCAAAACATGATTAGAAAATATCCTGCTGCTCAGAGCCTGAACCTATGAAATGAATTCGCATAGAGGTCATTCAGTAGGAAAAAAAAACAAAAACAGAAACAATTCTCATGGCTTTTACAGAAGTCAAGTAGGCTGGGTGTGGTGGCTTACACGGGTAATCCCAGCACTTTGGGAGGCCAAGGCGGGTGGATCACCTGAGGTCGGGAGTTTGAGACCAGCCTGACAAACATGGAGAAACCTCGTCTCTACTGAAAATACAAAATTATCCGGACATGGTGGGGCATGCTTGCAATCTCAGCTACTCGGGAGGCTGAGGCAGGAGAATCGCTTGAACCCCGGAGGGGGAAGTTGCGGTGAGCCAAGATCTCACCATTGCACTCCAGCCTGGGCGACAAGAGCAAAACTCTGTCAAAAACAAAAAACCTGAAATACGCAACAGAATACAAGTAAATATGTGAGGGAGAAACCTTTCCAATTTTAACAAGCCATTCATTTTGTTCTTGTTATAATTGTAATTATGTGCATCCGTCAGGTTGTCCTATTTCAGAACTGACTCAAGCACCCAGACGACTGCGTTTACTAACTGAAGTAGTGTTATGTGAGAATCCAGGCTCAGGGAGACCATTTCTTAAAAATCTGGATTTTTTTTAAAAAAATATGAAACTTCCAACATTAAAATTCTCTGTAGCTTTGGTTGAAATGAAAACTGGCTCAGATAGAATATTGTTCTGAAAAACAAATATCTTCTGGCTTTTCTAATGAGTGACCCCGTGAAGTAGATATCTTGATCCTAGACTTAAACACTGTTCTGTAGAATGAGTCTTTGGGAAAACCTTGCCTTTTGTCTGGATCTCAGTTTTCCTACATTTAAAGGGAAGCTTGGACTGGCTTCCAAGTGTCTTTCTGGGGAGCTGCTCCTCCGAAGACGCGGCTCGCTTGTAAAACCTAGATGTTCCCAGGTCTGATTCCAGCTCCACTGAATCGAATTGCCAGAGCGGAATACTCCGCAACTCCTGATGTGATTCTGATGCAGAGGCTGCAGGTGCTCAGGCGCACCGCTGCTCGGACCTGCATAAAGGCCTTTCCTTTCTAATACCCTCCATCATCCCAATGAGCCCTGCAGGAAGTGAGGGTGAGGACGAGGTGGTAAGTAACGGGAGTCTGGCCGGCATCCGCAGTCATTACAGGTAGGAAGAGGGTGCCGCCTCTTCCTACAAAGAAGCTCCTTCCCTTTTCTTCTCGGGACTCTCCCACCCCTGCTGGTAAGACCCAGCATTTCTTACTTCCCTGCTCAGCTCCCGTTATTACAGAGACAGAAGCCAGGAGTAGAAGGGAAGATGTCAACACGGAGCTGGCTCCTGGAAGTGGGGAAGGAAGGAGAGATGTCAGAAGAAAGCCTGCAAGCGGAAGCTAAGAGGAAAAGAGCAAATCTTCATGGGGTCACGCGCAAGTATGTCTGCTGAAGCTAGGCAGCTAATGGAAAGGAAAGCTGGGTAAATAAAAAGAGAGAAAGTGCGGGGGGTCATGGGGCAGGAGCAGACGGACCAGTGAAGGCGGCCGCTGACCAACTGCAGTTAGGTGGGCAAGGTGAGCCCAGGGCAGACGTGACTACGTACCACAGTTTTTTCAAGAAAAGCCGGAAATTTCAAAATCAGAAATTTGGATTCTATTTTATCTGAAACTCGCAACATTTGAAAGTTGACAACGAATTAAAACATTTAAAACAGAACTCCACACATCAAATCGGCCTGTAGTCTGCTTCTGTTGCCTACGGAGAAGTGCGAGGGGTGAGAAGGTGATCAGTGAAGAAGAAAAGGGCCCGGTAAGAAAAACGTGATGTGGAACAAACAGCAAAAAGGAATTGGTTTGCAGTGACCATGGAATAGAGGATTAGGATGTTGTCAGCCATTACCTAGGAGGTTTGGTCGACCCCTGACAATCATGGATTTAACTTATTTTTCAGAAATCACTGGCTGCTTTTGTCAATATCAGAAGAACATCCATGTGGCTATTTGCCATTCTTCCCTGTTAAAGATCCCATGCATTGGTACCAGGGCTCCCAGGAGTCAGGGATTCAGGTGGTTTGCAAGCAGGGACTAGCCAGGAACCTCCTCATATTCACTTTGTATTCCTCAGAAGGGGAAACCCTTACAAAATTTGAATAAAATGTTTCCTTTGTTTTCAACCCTGCAAGACGGTTGTGAAAATAATAAAGCAGGCTAGGCAGGTGCGGTGGCTCACGCCTATAATCTCAGCACTTTGGGAGGCTGAAGCAAGCGTTATCATGAGGTCAGGAGATCGAGACCATCACAGCCAACATGGTGAAACCCCGTCTCTGCTTATTAAGAAAAGTACAAAAAGTAGCTGGGCATGGTGGTGCGTGCCTGTAGTCCCAGCTACTGGGGAGGCTGAGGCAGGAGAATCACTTGAACCAGGGAGTCAGAGGTTGCAGTGAGCCAAGATGGCACCACTGTACTCCAGCCTGGGCCACAGAGCAAGACTCCGTCTCAAGAAGAAAATAATAATAATAATAATAATAATAATAATAATAAAGTAACATTCATTAATGATCAAGTGCTGAGTGTGCAAGGTTGTTAGAACCATGCAAAGGCCCTGACCCCAGCCCCTGGCACACAGCATCGGACAAACGTCAGCAATTGTTAAACATCTAATGTCCCTGGTACCAGCCCCATGAGGAAGGGATTTTTATTCCAGTTTTAGAGATGAGGAAACTGAGACTGGCCTGATAAGTCACGTGTCAATATACTTAGAAAGCAATGGTGCCAGGTTGGGGAGGTTTTATTCACTAAACTTCCTGTGCTGAAGAGAGATGTGAAGAGAAAGGGCAGGTGTACACCACAGCACAGATGCTGAGCTGCTGCCCTTCCACCCTTGAACAATGTTGCAGACAAACTAAAGCATCAATTTCATAGTAACTACTGACGGATTAGAGGCCAAAGGGGATCATTTAAAATTTTTAGTTCTTCTTTATTACATTTTATGAAGAAAATGGTATTCTTGCTATGTTTAAGACCTTGAGAATTGGCAAAGGTCAAGGGTCTGTACTATTAGATGGAATATCAGGGAAGAAGAAAGTACTTTAGCTCAGCTTTCTATACCGAAAATTACAAGACAACAAGGTAATACATTCATCAGGAAATGAATCCTATGATTGCAATACCCAGGATATATAAACCATACAATTAAAGTGATTTGGTTTGCTTGGAATAAAAAACTGAAATTAAGTACAGCATTGTTTAACTGATCAAATTACACTGCTGAGTTACACTTTTTCATGTCTTGCTATTAAGAAGTTTAATGTTTTTCAGAGCTTTAGCGGTATTAGCAAACCTTAATAGAATGCAAACACATTAAAAAATTTTAGACATGGAAGGATCCTTATAAATAATTTCTTATAATTTCCTCATCTAATAAGTTAGGAAATTTCAGTCTGGAATGAATGCGAACACAAGCCTCCAATCACATTGCCTCATTAGTGGTAGCGCTTTGACAGCTAGGGACAGGTGTTACTAACAACCGCATAGATGAAATCAATTTAGTGTTTTTAGTTACCTTAACGAGTGGACCCACTGAGTTGGATTTCATTTTCTAAAGGGAAAGTCCATAAATGTATATATATTTTTATATGGCATATATAAATATGACTATTTGATGTATCTTTTACATATTAATATCATTTATATATACTGTATATTATTTGATATATCTAATATATATTTTTTAAATATTTAAAAAAATACACCCACTTGAAAAATGTACAAAAGAAATTTGGTAAAGAAACGTTAACCAGGCCAGGCACGTGGCTCACACCTGTAATCCCAGCACTTTGGGAAGCCGAGGAGGGTGGATCATCTGAGGTCAGGAGTTCAAGACCAGCCTGACCTATATGGTGAAACTCTGTCTCTACTAAAAACAAAAATTACCCAGACATCGTGGTGCATATCTGTAATCTCAGCTACTCAGGAGGCTGAGACAGAAGAATCACTTGAACTTGGGAGGCGAAGCTTACAGTGAGCCAAGATTGTGCCACTACACTCCAGCCTGGGCAACAGAGCAAGACTCTGTCTGAAAAAAAAACAAAAAGAAAAAATAATAAAAGAAAGAAAAGAAATATTAACCAAAAGTAGGAAAACCAAAGTGATACATTTTTTTTCATGTAGATTGGCAAAGAGTAAAAACATGGTAAAACACATTGCTGGTAAACATGTGGGTAAATCAACATTAAACGTACTATTAATATCTCTGTAAAGAAAAGTATTGCAATATGTTTCAAAATATATAATATGTATGTATATCCTTAGGTTTATTGACTCCAATACTAGGGATTCATTTCAGGAAAACAATTAGAGTTGTCTAGAAATGCCTGAATAAGATTGTTCATTTTTATGTGCCTAATAAAAAATTACAAACAACTTAAATACTATATTGACAGAACAAATTCTAGTATATTATTCAATGATGTTCTTGGGCCACCATAAAAAATTACATTGCCCTTTAGTCATGGGAATGACAGTAAGTTACTAAAAGAGAAAATTCAAAAAGAAGATGCTTAAAATATAAATATGTGATCCTCAGCCTCCAGAGTAGCTGACATTATATCATGTGCCACCAAGAGCCAGTTAATTTTTGCATTTTTAGTAGAAACAGGATTTCACCATCTTGGCCAGGCTGGTCTTGAACTCCTGACCTCAAATGATCCACCCGCCTCGGCCTCCCAAAATGCTGGGATTACAGGTGTGAGCCACCATACTCAACCAATTTATGTAAGATTGTATATGGATATCTGCAACCATATGCACCAAAATACTAATATTGCTAATCTTTGCATGTAAGATTTTAGATATTTCATTTCTTTATAAGTTCCTGAATTATTTAAATCAAATTAAAATAATCATGCATTATAATAGGAAAAAAATCAATACATATATTTCTAGTTTGATTTTTTTAAAATACTTTTAAATAATATATGATGATCTATACCAATGGCATAATTTTCCCAAATAACAAAATAGTTATAATTTTTTTAAAGTTAACAGTGTTATTCTTATAATCCTAACATAATTTTATATATAAACCAAGTGCTAATAGATGAGTATTTCATGAGCTTTATCGAATGAAAGGATATTTGAATTCAAGTAGAAACTTCCTCAGTATCTAGCTGGGTGTACCGGGCTCAAGCAGTGAACATTCCCTAGACTTCGTTTCTAAAGCATTATATGAGAAACTTTAGCTTAATGACATCTGAAAACACTTCTATTTTGAAAAGCAAAAAGTAACTGTCGAAACTTCAAAATGTGAAGTAATTTCTTACTAATTCACATCCTCTGAAAATATCCTTCAACCTGCCTTCTGAATATAACTCTAGGTTGCAAAGGATAAAATCATATGTCAAAGTTTCTCAATTTGGTTATGGAAATGTTAAATTTTTCCATAAGTCCCTGAAGAGACTCTTTAAGAACTACACAATATATACATTCCTATTCTGGGGTCTTACTCCAATGACAGAAGTTAGGTGATATCTGTTCTTTTGCTTCCCAAAGGCTTTGCTAGCATCTTAGATATAATCATGCACTACCATCAAAACGTTGACTGATCTGAAAAAAAAAAATCAATGGATTCTGCTTCAAGTAGCTCATTTGCTATGTTGCTACCATTTTCCAAAAAAAAAAAAATCCTGTTTAGAACTGTTGCGAATGTGGCTTGTCCTCTGGGCTTGAAGATCGCTCCATGTGATCTTGGCTTTTACCCAAATTGGAAAACTTCCACACATTTGTAAGGCAAAAGACACATTTCAGTATATTCATTTATCTCACAACAAATAAAGTACTCAAGCCCCATCTCTAAAAGGCTATACACCACACTGGGAATCTGAAGAAAATGATCTAATGCCTGTACATGCTAAAGACCTTGGCTTTTTTTTGGTGGGATGGAAAAGGTCTGGACTTACAGAAGACAGATTTAACACTGAAACAGATCAGAAGTGGTAGATTCATTGGCATACTTTGCCCAGAGACAGAAGTGTAAGAGGTATATCAAAATTGCTAGTATGAGTGATGATAAACAACAACTGACATTCAGCTTCAGAATCAGAAAAACAAGAAGGAATACTGGAGACCATCAATACCTGGAGAACACACGTGGCCTGAAGGGAATAGCTTCAATTCAGCTCAGCAGATTACTACTCTGTGGAAATGCAGGTCTTGTGTTACTAAGGCTACTTTCTATTATTTTTTTTGTGAAGCTGCACAGCTAAGTTCTGTGTAAATCTATTTGATTCCTAAATGCTAGCCACCATTTATTTTTTAACCCTGTCTGAGCCATCACTGCACTGGGCAAAATAAAGCAGGATTGTGGGCCAGATTTGGCTTGTGGCTGAGCACTGTCCAGTTGCTGACTCAGAGATAGAATCCACAAAATATATACAATCAGTGCCAAAAGTAAAGTATCTTAAAATATGCATTAATAGATGCATATTATCTTGTTTGGTGGGATGCTTCACGAGCAAAATCACCAAGAGGAGAAACAATGACATGGATGAAAGAAATTTAGAGAGAACGCTAATCATGACCAAAAGTATACAGACATGAAAATTTTCATCTTTTTTTAAAAATATGGGGGTTTATCATTCTCAGCAAACTGACACAAGAGCAGAAAATCAAACACCATATATTCTCGCTCATAGGCGGGTGTTGAACAATGAGAACACATGGACACAGGGAGGGGAGCACTACACACTGGGGTCTGTTGGGGGGAAATGGGGGAGGGGCGGGGGGTGGGGAGGTGGGAAGAGATAGCATGGGGAGAAATGACAGATACAGGTGAGGGGACGGAAGGCAGGAAAGCACACTGCCATGTGTGTACCTATGCAACAATCTTGCATGTTCATCACATGTACCCCAAAACCTAAAATGCAATAAAAAAAAAAAGAAAAAAAAATATGGGGGTTTGAGTCGAAAGATTAGGCGAGGGATAGATAGAGAGGTATGAGGTAGAAAAGAGATCTAATTAATGAGAAGCTGATTATATATAGCACACACTATACTAGGAACTTGACCTACTATCTACATATTTCATTCTAATGGTAATGTGGTAATGTTATTCTTATTCTGTAGATATGAAAATAAAAACCAACAGACATTAACCAATGTATAATCTGACAGCACAGAGTTAGAATTGATGTTTGACTACAAAACTCAAGGTTTTTTTTCATTTTGTTTTTGTTTTTTTATTTTTTTTTTACCCAGTACTCTGTGATACTGGAAAGTAGGTTTCACTTACAGTCTAGTGCTTACCTGCCCAACGGGGTAGCTTCTGGACATACATGGGCAATGAACACCTGAAATGGGGCTAATAAGACTAAGAAATTTAGTTTTTAATTTTATTTAATTAATTTGCAATTAATTTTTTTTTAAAGACGGAGTCTCGCTCTATAGCCAGGCTAGAGTGCGGTGGTGCCATCTCGGCTCACTACAGCCTCCCCTTCGTGGGATCAAGCAATAATTCCTGCTTGATCAGCCTCTTGAATAGCTGGGACTACAGCTGCGCACCACACGCCCAGTTAATTTTTGTGTTTTTAGTAGAGGCAGGGTTTCAACATGTTGGCCAGCATGGTCTTGATCTCTTGACTCCTGATCCACCCACCTTGGCCTCTGAAAGGTCTGGGATTACAGGCATGAGCCACCGCACCTGGCCTTACAATTATATTTTTAAATCATGGAAATGTATTCAGTTGTTGGAAAACTTTTAAGTGTGTGATGAACAACTTGTTTATGGGAATCTACTTCTTTCAAGTCTAAATTTTGTAAACTCTAAATGTATGCCAAATATTTCTGATGAACATTTAAAATCTGAATTAAGATGTGCTCTATATGTAAAATACATACTGGATTCCAAAGATAAAGTATGAAAAAAGAATGTAAAATATTTTAAATGTTTGTAATATTGACTGCATGTTGAAATGGTAATATCCTAGACATATTGGGCTAAACAAAATATATTATTAAAATTAACTTTATTTCATTCTACTTTTTTAAGTATGGCCATTAAAGTACATGTGGCTTGTATTATATTTCTATTGGATTGCACAGATCTAAATCATCACTACGTTAGAATCAGCTGGAAGCTGGATAAAAATATCACTGTCAGCCAGGCACGGTGTCTCAAGCCTATAATCCCAGCACTTTGGGAGGCTGAGGAGGGCAGATCATGAGGTCAGGAGATCGAGATCATCCTGGCCAACATGGTGGAACCCTGTTTCTACTATAAGTACAAAAATAAGCTGGGTATATAGTCCCAGCTACTTGGGAGGCTGAAGCAGGAGAACCACTTGAACCCAGAAAGCAGAGGTTGCAGTGAGCCGAGATTGTGCCACTGCACTCCAGCCTGGGTGACAAAGTGAGATTCCATCTCAAAAAGAAAAAAAAAAAAATCACTGTTAAGTCTACAATTTAATCAGGTTGGGGTGGGACTTGAGCACTCATATTTTTAAAAGATGTCTCAGTGACTCTGATATGCTGCCAGAATAGAGGTGCCATGCTTAAGAGGTATAACTTTTGCTGGGCGCAGTGGTTCACACCTATAATCCCAGCACTTTGGGAGACCGAGGCGGGTGGATCACGAGGTCAAGAGATCGAGACCATCCTGGTCAACATGGTGAAACCCCATCTCTACTAAAAATTCAAAAGTTAGCTGGGCATGGTGGCATACACCTGTAATCCCAGCTACTCGGGAGGCTGAGGCAGGAGAATTGCTTGAAGCCAGGAGGCGGAGGTTGTGGTGAGCCAAGATTGCACCATTGCACTCCAGCCTGGGTAACAAGAGCACAACTCCATCTCAAAAAACAAAAGAGATATAACTTCATTCTGGAGGCAGTGGGAAGATGCTGACAAATTTTGAAAGAAGGCCATTAGGCATTGAGAAAAGATGAATCTGGGAGTCTCGGGCTGAGGAGTAGATGCATGGACGCTCCTTCGTGGTTCACACTGCTTACCTCTCAGCTTCTTCTTCCCCGTTCTAGCCCTGCCTTGCTAGCATCCAGCCTCCATAACTTTCTTTCAGCTCCTTGACTGGCTAAGCTAGTCCCACCTTTAGGACTTTTACTTGCTGTTGTTTCTGCCCCTGCAAAGCTCCTAGGGCAGATCCCTACATGGATGGCTGCACTTTGCTAATCCAAATCTGATTCCCCAATATAAAATAGCCTCCCCACCCCTGACCATAGGTGTCTCTCATTCCCATCTCCATTCTTCTTCATGATCCTGACACTGCCTGAAAAACCGCTTGTTTATTGCTTACCTTAGTTCTCTCTCACCGCAATGCAAACTGTACAAGACAGGATTTGTTTCTGCTGCTCTCTACTCTATCTCCAGTGTCTCGAACAATGACCAGCAAACAAAGGCACCTCAATAACTATTTAATGACTACAAGAATGGACGTGATATTTAACAACTAATTGTAAGCAAAAGGCTTTGATTCTCTAATGATTTACCAAAACTTTGAGATGTTTGCAAAGTTTTAGGGCTGAAGACTAAACCCAAAAGAAATAATTGGAGACTCTCAATTAACATTCACTTTTGATAAATCTCTATTCTTAAGGCTAATCTGACTGCTTGTTAGTTTGCCTGCATATCCTATTTCCTTAGTTTGAAACAGATATGTTTAAATTTATCTAAACTGTGTTTTCCTTGAGTAAAATGCCAGACTTGTGAATTTTTAAAAAAATTTCTCTTTCTCTCTCTCATGTACACACACACATTCATATATATATATATATATATATATATATATATATATATATATGAATTTTATATATTTGATGATGGTACTTTCCATTAGCAAGCCTTCTTAAATAATTTGGTTTTATAGGTAAGGTGTTGACCTAAAAACAAGTCACTGCAGAAACTGTTTTCTGTCCAACAGTAGAGCAGAAAAGTGTGGCTGAATCTAGACTTGTAGACTTACAGTAATATGTGACTCATTTACTACCTAATAATAACTTGGAAACTTTCATATTGCAATTTCTATCTTGGACATATAGATGCATTCTCAGAGAACACATTGGCTTGGGAGTGCATAAAACTGAAAAGATAACAGCAAGTGGTTATGGAAAGAGATTATTTTAATTCATTGACTCTGATTCTACTGCTGTTCTGTTCAATGCTGTAAATATAAACAGTCATCCTTCAGAGATACAGGGATAAAAGAATGACATTTTTATTAGATGCATTTTACCTTCAAAAATTATCAACACTTTTATGCTCATATGGTGAGTTTGTAGTATTAATATCACATCTAATTTCTCTGAATCTCAAAAGATTTTCAAATAACCCTCTGATGTTTTGTGTCCACACAAACCAATAGAAGGATTGCATTCATCCAGGTGTGACTTTCTCATCTGTGACAGGTATAATGCAAGCAATACTCTTTACATATTAAGCCAAGCATAATTCAAGAAATTGCCAATGTAAGTTAATATCCTCCATTTCATTTTAACCACTTCTGAACACCATATATTAAAGCACTGTAAGATGGAAATTGCTAATGAAGTTTAGTTGCAAAGGAGTGCAAATATTCCTGTTATTGTCCTTGGATTGGACCCAGTAGTGCAGAACGTTAGAATTATTATTCTTCATTTGTCAGTCGCCAGAGTCTTAGAAGCTAAAATTCTCGGAATGGGGATGGAGGGAACATTTAAGAAGGTCAGTGAGTAACAAGTCCCAGAGGCCATATTAGTACACCGCAGCTCTGAAGAAAATGTTTCCATTTAGCTAGATGATGCCTTGGCAAAGTATCCACAGATCATAGAGTAAATAGGTTCTGCTTTAGTCTTTACTAAATTAGCATACATTTGAACCTTTATTTAAGATGCCCATGCTAAAATGAGCAAAATATATTAATAGTCCACATTCCTATGTAGCCATTACAGTGAGGATCCCAAAGTCAATGGCCTCCAGGAGACAGTGAGATGAATTAGTGAAAAAGTCAAGAAGAAAGACGACGATGAGAGAAAGGGACAATGGCGACTGAAAGGGAGAGTACATGCTCCATAAAAGGAGTGGCAACTACATTTCCAGCCAGCTAACTGTTGTCACCTATGTGTATTTTTGCCAGATTGCCAAATTTTTCAAAAGAAGACAAGAAAGCTTATTTCTATGTAAAATCTTCCAAATTTTAGAAGGATACAACAAAAATCCACTTTCATAAAGATGCCACATGAGTGAGGTTCCCAGATTTAGAAAATAAAAATACAGGATATGCAGTTATATTTGAATTTCAGATAAACAATGAAAACTCTTTTAGCATTAAGTGTGGCCTATATAGTGTATGGAACGTATTTATGTAAAAACTTACTGGTTATTTACTCTGAAATTCTTTTAACCATGTATCCTCTATTGCATCTGGCAACCTTCGTATCTGGTTATCATAATGTGAACCGTATTTGCAAGCTAGAATCATTTGGGCTGCATCTACTTTTAAAAAGTCCTGCCTTCGGAAGTTCCAACTGACTCTTCATTGGAGTATTTAATTTGAACCACCATATTAGACTTTGCTATTTAATTACTGTGTTTCTGTTTCTTTGGAGTCATGGTTTAACAAGCATATGTAAAGAATTTCTTTGAGAGTAGATCCAACTTACAGAGGTAAGATTACAAGAACAGATTAAATGTGACATGAAGACCCTTGGATATGCATGTTGAAGAACATAAGCTTATATGAATTTCCATAGTATAAACTAATTTGGACACCTGAATCAAGGGCAAAACAACAATAAATAACTAGCATGCATTAATATATGCTATGGGTTAGGTCTTGTCAGGCCCTTTTATATTAAATTGCTTAATCTTTTTGTTCTATGAATTGATGGCACTATCATTATTCTCATTTTCTAGATGGAGTATTGAGGCACAGAGATGTTAAATATCTTTCCTCGGGTAACACAGCTAGTATATGAGAAAACCAGGATTCTAACCCAGATCTTCTGACTCTAGAGCCTATTTACTCTATAATCTTTTCACAAAGCACTAGAATCAGTACCAGTAGACTAAAAGATAAGCAGCTCTAGGCAACATCCATCAGTTTTACAGAACACTAGGACAGAGACGTTTGAGTCAGGTTTAGATTCATGAGCAAAGATTTACTGTATACAAAAAACAACATATGGTATAATCTGTGCTGCCCTTTGGACATGCATAAATAAAAATAATACTCCTTCAAGATAAGATAATCTCTTCTATAAAAAACTACAACATGAAAGTGAGAGGATAGCCTCACAGTCAGAGGAATAAAGTGACTGGCTTTATGAGTTGTTCTGTGAATTTTATGTTCTGTGCATTCTACAAAGTAATGGGAAATTAAATTAACACCGTTTTTTATAGCATTTTAAATTTTTGTCGCAATTAATTTCCTGTACTACTGTATTTAGGTTCTGCAGTAATCATTTGAGTAAATTTAACTCACATATATAATGACTTCCTCCAAATCAAAGAAAGTCATTTTTTTCCTTACTTACTTCTTAACAACCCTGTCTGCTTTATTTTATGTGAAAGTTATGAGACATAGGCCATTTTGCCTCTTAAAGTGGAAAGAAGTTTAGGTCTCCTTTTTTTTTTTTTTTTTTTTTTTTCTTTTTGAGACGGAGACTCACTCTGTTGCCCCAATTGAAGTGCTCAAGTGCAGTGGTGTGATCTCAGCTCACTGCAACCTCCACCTCCTAGGCTGAAGCAATTCTTATGCCTCAGCCTTCCGAGTAGCTGAGACTAGAGGCACCTGCCACCACCACACCCAGCTAATTTTTTGTATTTTAGTAGATACAGGGTTTCACCATGTTGCCCAGGCTGTTCTCTAACTCAGGCAATCCACCTGCCTTGGCCTCCCAAAGTGCTGGGGTTATAGGAGCGAACCACAATGCCCAGCCTAGGTTTCCTTCTAAGAGAACTTTCCATCCTTTTTATACCTCTTTTCAGAAAAGATCTCTTTTTGCTATGAATAAGGCATACTGCAGACATGGGATATATACCACTTCTCATCTCTCTGGAATACTTCCCAAAGAAACTTCGGGCAAACTTTGGTAACAAGAGACAAACAAGGCTGGCAATTCAGTTGATTTCTGACTCAACACCAACAAAAACTTGTACATTCAAGGCCAGGCATACTCAAACCTGTAATCCCAGCACTATGGGAGGCTGAGTCGGGCGGATCACCTGAGGTTGGGAATTCAAGACCAGCCTGACCAACATGAAGAAATCCTGTCTCTACTAAAAATGCAAAATTAGTCAGGTGGGGTGGCACATGCCTATAATCCCAGCTACTCGGGAGGCTGAGGCAGAAGAAACACTTGAACTCAAGAGGCGGAGGTTGCAGTGAGCCAAGATCACACCATTTCACTCCAGCCTAGGCAACAAGAGTGAAACTTTGACTCAAAACAAACAAACAAACAAACAAACAAACAAACAAAAAATGTGTACCTCCCAAAGGAAGGCTCAATCAGCTGCACAGAGAGGCTTTTAGAACCCATCTGGAACACACTCCTTACTTTACAGGTAAGACGTTTGGGTCAGATGGAATGGGCTTACTAGCATCACCTTTCACCTCATTTTGGAGAGGTTTCCTGAGGTTTCCTTTGTCCTACCCAATGGGCATAGTAAACCCGTAGTCCCAGGACAGACAGTGTTTGGGCAGATCAAGTACACCCGGGGAATCCATATATGTAAACATCCTTTTCATCAGCTGTAAAATTGGAGAAGAAGAAAAAGTATTCTCTGAGTTTCTTCCTAGCATTCAATATTCTGTAACTTCCAGAATTATTTTCAATTAACTTGAGCCCTCAAGCATACGGAATGCTGACATCTAGGTCCTGCAATGCAGAGAGTGAAATTCCTCCTGACCTCAGAACTACTCACACATAGGTTATGTTCCAAAAGTGTTTGTGAGCAAAATTTTACTCAGACTAATTTTCCCATGGAAAATGTTTTATATACAGAGGCGTGACAGGCCAGGAGAGAAGATAATGAATTTTAATACTAGGTGAGTGTTTCTCCTTGCAGGGCATAGGGCTGGATCCATGTAAAGTTTAGAAATAGGGATCATATTTTTGACACTTTGGTAGATTTTGTTATTCTATCTCCATTTCTCATTATTCACTTTTTTTTCCAACCTATGCAACCTCTTGTCCTCAAAGAACTAGAATTTGGTAAATTATTTACTTGCTCTTGGCACTAAATAAGGTTATTTTTCCTTTGTCTAGAAGGAAAGCAAGCTTGTTAAATTAATATACCCTAAATTTTAGGACTCCAGAGCCACCAGATCTTCATAGAATTCGTCTAGAATTTTTAAACTTGTTGACAGGGCACAGCGGTTCATGTCTGTAATCCTAGCACTTTGGGAGGCCAAGGCGAGTGGATCATTTGAGGTCAGAAACTTGAGATCAGCCTGGCCAACATGGTGAAACCCCATCTCTACCAAAACTACAAAAATTAGCTGGGTGTGGTGGTGCGTGCCTGTAGTCCCAGCTACTCAGCAGGCTGAGGCAGGAGAATTGCTTGAACCCAGGAGGCGGAGGTTGCAGTGAGCCAAGATGGCACCACTGCACTCCAGCCTGGCTACAGAGCAAGACTCTGTCTCAAAAAAACAAGACAAAACAATAACAACAACAACATATGGGTGCTATTTGTTACCTCCATGAAGAAGTCCAAATTGCCAAGCTGAGTCTTTCGCAATTTCTCCACAACCACCCCTACCAGCCATTTCGTGGTCTTACTCAGCAATCTAATGACATCAAATAGCTTGTCGATCATTTTCTTTTTGGACCTTTCCTGTACCGGTTTCCTTGTTTGAAAGTCCTTCTCTATCTGAAAATATTCATCAAGAGAAGTCAGTTGCTGATTCTTTTTTGAAGAATCACCCCAACTGCAAGTGGCCAATATGAAATGGATGGATGGATGGATAGATGGATGGATGGATGGATGAAGGGATGGATGAATAAAAAACAATATTTTTATCTAAATCTCTAATTTGGGGAATTTAGGCAAGATAAGTCAAAGGAAAAAGGCAAATTAGGAGAATCGGTAGAAAATAGGAATGCAAAGCTCACAATTAGGTCTGAAGACCAGACCTGTGAAGGAATCTACTTTATGCATGATGTTTAAACCTTTCATTTCCATATATCTATACTAGATTAGAAAGCGTTTTCACATGTATTCTCTCATTTGATTCTAACAAGCCTCTGAGTCAGCCAGGGAAAGTATTATTTGTTCCATTTTACAAATGTGAGAATTGAAGCTGCAAGAACAGAATTGCTTTTTTTCAGGATAGATCCGCTTGATTGCCTCTTCTCAAGATCAGAGGTCTCTTTCACCTGGTTTCCCTCTTGAAAAGTGTAGATCATCTTTAAATTTTCTTTCACTTGTGTTTACCCTCCATGCCTTGAATATTTTTTCCAAAATATTTCTATGGCAATGGGGGTGAATGAAGATACAGAGATTAGATGGAGGCAGAAGTCTCATGTCCTCACATTTTACTTTTGATTTTCCCACATGTGGATACATAAATGATTACCTGTCTGCCATCCTAAAATTAAAATGTTTATTTCTCATGACATATTGTTCTCAGTAGAAGCAAAGGAATATGCTGTGCTCATAATGAACCTTCATTACTGTCTTCCGTCA
Source organism: Saimiri boliviensis (assembly GCF_048565385.1). Lineage (NCBI taxonomy): Eukaryota > Metazoa > Chordata > Mammalia > Primates > Cebidae > Saimiri > Saimiri boliviensis. The sequence goes on from NC_133468.1 coordinate 16,218,642, forward strand.
ATGACCTCAATGATGTCTGGTTTATATTGCTTTGTTTTGTTTTGTTTTGTTTTCTGTTTGTTGCTTAGTGGCATTAAAAAAAGGAACAGGGAAGATGGTTTTTCGCTATCAAGCTTTTTGATAATTAGCTTTATTGTTGCCTGAATCACAGGGCTGAATTTCTGCCTCCTTTTTATGGGTGTAACAATGACCCATTGCAATGAGACATTTAAACTGATTTATTTTACTTTTGGAGTAACAAGAATTGTGAAATATTATTTCAGGGGAAATTGACTGTACAAGTCTTCTCATACGCAGTGTAGCTCATTTAAGGTTAATGAAAGTGATTGAGTGGCTTGATATACCTTTAATCTACCAGCACATTTTATAATTAAGTAAAGAATATGTTATGAAGAAGATTAAGAATCCTAAAGGACTATTCAATGTTATTTTTCACAGAGGTTTTGAGTTTTTATAAAAGATGGACACCTGATTGTTGACAAATGTGTATGAGTATTCTCCCCATTTTCCTATTTCCCGACTTGTTTGTCATCTCCCAAGTTAGCATGTCCATGAAGAGAGGAATGTTACTTTAATAAATAAATGGCACCATGACTGGGGAGAAAGTTTTCAAGGATGCTATGGCATCACAAAATAAGACAAGTTTCCTATATGCATTCATATGGCAAAGAATAAATTTTACCATTTCATGCTAAAAAATATCCAATCTAAAGGTTTAATAACTATCAATTTTAATATTTCTTAAATCTATGATATGTTATCTAATATTGAAATACAGATAGAATAAAAGTTTCTGGTTGAAAATATATATTAAAATGCTACTAATGTATAAACTCAGAAGGGTAGTGATCCTCTAGCTCAGGAGTTGGCAAGCTAGAGCCCATGGACCACCTCGTTTATTAGTAAGAAAGTTTTACGGAACACAGCTATACCCATTTGTTTACATATTGTCCATGGCTGCCTTCCTGCTATGATGGCAGAGTTGAGTAGTTATTTGGGACAAAAACCAAATGGTCCAGAAAGACTGAAATAATCAAGTTCATTGTTTGAACACAGGGAAACTGAGGCCAACATTCCTTGTCCAAGGTTGCACTGATTTTTAACATTTTATTGAAAATATATTCTCATAAGGAAGACCTGATATTCATCACAAGAGGCAATATAGAAGCTTGGGCTTCTGAAACGAAAAAGACCTGGAGATAAGTTTAAGGACCACCAATAAGCAGTTATAAGGCCTTAAGCAAATTACCTAATCCCTCCACAAAGGACAGATTTTTTTACTCAGAATCTATTCGTCTTGTCTTTCTTCTTTCTGAAATCTCACCAATGTTCAGGTATCTCCTCTGTAAACCATGAAAGGGAAGAAAAAAGCTGATTCCAACTTCAGGAATGAGCTCTGATTGTATAAAGTTACAGTAATTCCCTTCCCTCTTGCTAGTGATTGTCACAGAAATGGGCACAAGAAAAGACATGACTGATGCAATTTGACTAAAGGATTACTAGAGTTTTCTTGGATAATAATTCCTTTCTCCAGATATTCATAAGGAGCCAGTTTCTCTCTCTCTACCACAAAACATGAATAAGAAAGTATTTTGCTCCATTCAACCTTGGCAGCCATCATCTAACTGTTTAATATGTTGGGAAAACAGTTTGAGGAAAAGTTGACAGCTAGATTAGGACAGATTTAATAGAATGACAAAAAAAAAAGTAAACTACTATATGCATTTCTGTGCATGGCTTATTATACGTAGTATAATGCTCTCAAGGTTCATATCCATGTTGCCGCATATTGAAGAATTTCCTTCTTTCTTAAGGTTAAATAATATTCCATTATATGTATATGTCACATTTTCTTTACTCAGATAAGAACTAGCTCCAGTTTGTTCAACCGAAAAGTTAGACAGGAGAAAAACTATTGCTTGCTAATATAAAGTCAATTTATGTATTCTTTTTAAAAAAATTATGTTCACATAATCAGGAATTCTTACGGTTGTGGTCTTATCTCCCTTCTGTTCCACTCAAAACCAGAAATTAAATGGAGTAGCATGATAAATGGTATTACTGAACATGATCAGCAAAGTACACTAATGATTTTTCAGGAAAGGGTGGTAAACAGGAGGCCTCTCTCTTTTAATGGTGGAATTCTTCTCACTTTCTGTGCCTCTGTGGATTATTACTCAGGGCAGAAAAGGGAAAAGTAAATCAGCTTAAGAGAAACAGAAAAATAAACGGCTTTGGTTTAATTGGAGTTAGTACTATGGTAACTCAACATCACAGACCAGGAAAGCAGGGACAGTCTATGCAACTGTAAGAAAAAATCATGACTATCTTGTTCTTGTAGCATATAACTTGATTTACCCACTTCAGACCAGTGTGTGATGTTTAATGTAGGTATCCTTACCATGAAACACAGTCACTGTGAAATGGCAAGATACCAAACAAACATACAAACAATAATTTGTAAATACCTCACAAAAATCACATATGATAATAATTTTCTAAGTAATGAGCAAGAAGTTTTTCAAGTTTATTTTATAAGTAATTCATTAATAACAAGATGACCCAATAATCCTGGGAAGTATATGAATATATAATAAACATATCAAAAAATGTATTCTTATGCTATGTTAATAAAGTTCCATATGCTGTGTGGAGAAATGCTGGTGTTTAAAGGGTAATTTCCAGGTTATAACCTCAGCCAAACACCCTCGTAGTGAAAGATCATTATGCAAAGAATTTTTACTTCCCCTACTTAAATCTAAAAATGATCATAAATGTTCCCCTCTGCAATGATATAACTAAAAATTATATGTTCCCTACACTTCCATCACATTTTAGAAGAGTATGACATCTTGAAGAAAAAAAAATCTGTTTTTTTTTTAAACCACTGAACTCACCACAAATATTTAGATTTTCAAAAAATATACAGGAAACCAATAAGATAAATTATTCATTCTTACATCCACTTTATAATTAAAAATGTTTATTGAGAGCCTAGTATGTGCTAGAAAAACATTTAGACCATCTACACACTTTGTACATAAACAGTAAACTGCACTCAAGAAAGCCTTCTGTTAGAGCTAGAGAACAGGTTGGCATGATGGTTTATATAAATTTTTTAGAACCTTTTAACAGGCAGCCAAACCATAAAGCAAAAAGACAACAGTTTCTATGTACTCTTTTAAAGGGGGATTAATTTAGGTAGAGACATGGCAGAAGCTTTCTAAATTCACCGATGCATTTTAGAGCAAAAGGTGAAATGTCACTTCTGGGATTGATAGTATTTGGTTTCACCCTGGTCTTTGATGATAAGTCTTAGACTCTAAGCAGCACTGAATCTGGAAAGAAGAGTGGTGTGAGGACACTCCATGTAATGAAACGTGCCTGGTTTAATTCCCTTTATTGCTTGGTAAGGGCTACTGAATTAACCAGTCACATCTGTTCACTTTGGAGTACTCAGTCTGGGTTCTTTCTCTTATTCAACAGGGTTCTGTGGGGTTATTACATTGTTAAGTCTATTTGATCTATTTGTTTCTTATCTCTCCTCAGACAGAGGGGTGGAGAATCCATTAAAATTTTGAATATAGATGTGCCAAGGCTATCATCTTTCCTATGTTAACAGGGATCTACTCCTTAAACAGGACTTCTTTATTGGAACAAATCTTTTTTTTTTTTTTTTAAGACTGAGTCTTGCCCGGTCGCCCAGGCTAGAGTATAGTGGTGCAATCTCAGCTCACTACAACCTCTGCCTCCCTGGTTCCAGCCATTCTCCTGCCTCAGCCTCCTGAGTAGCTGGGATTGCAGGCACCTGCCACCATGTCTGGCTAATTTTGTATTTTTAGTAGAGACAGGGTTTCACCATCTTGACCAAACTGGTCTCGAACTTCTGATCTCGTGATCCACCCACTTTAGCCTCCCAAAGTGATGGGATTACAGGCATGAGCCACCACACCCGGCCAGATCTTTCAGAATATAGTTAGGAAAAGAAGAAAAGTGAGAGCATTGAGACTCACTAAATTTAATGTGTACTTGCTTTTGTTTTTCATTTTCTTCCTTCATGACTAAGAGCAGATTCACTAATATCTTCTGCTCTGTTAGGCCTAAAAGATCCTATGTCTTATTTTACTTTTCTCTATAAACCATCATGCATTTCTAATTCTGTGACACTCTGAAACTTTAGGTATAAAAATATCTGTCCAGGTCTTCCTATAAAGCTCATGATCATTTTGGAAAAAAAAAAAAAATGGTTTTCTTAGATGGCAGCAAATACCATTAAGTAATCCCTAAATCCTCCAATCTCATGCTATATTTTCACAAAATAAACTTCTCTAATGCATTTTAATCCTGATTCATTTAGGTGATGACAACCTAATTCTTCTACTTCAGGCTTACACTGATGCCATTGGTATTTCACAATACCAAGTACCCCAATTTGCCAACCTGCCATGGTTTCAAAAGAAGCTCCTCAACATTCCCTTACAAATATAATTGTATTGGTAAATCTTCTTATATGCTAGTCCCACTAATGTCTCATATCAGCTATCTTACAATCGAACACAAACACAGAATTAGGAAGTAAACTTGCCCAGATGACAGTCAAACCTACCACTTTCCTTCAATCACTGCTTGAATTTATTTATTATTTATTTACGTATTTATGAGACAAAGCTTTACTCTTGTTGCCCAGGCTGCAGTGCAGTGGTGCAATCTCGGTTCACTGCAACCTCCATCTCCTGAGTTCAAGCCTTTCAGGTAACTGGGACTACAGGCATGCACTATCAGGCCTGGCTAACTTTTATATTTTTTATTAGAGACAGCGTTTTGCCACGTTGACCAGGGTTGCTTGAATTTATTATTCTGGTCAGCGTTTCTGAAAGAAAAACAAACAAACAACAATAACAAAAAAAAGTTCCATTCATTTCTTTCATTTACCTGGAATCAGAATACAGCTGGTCAAGCAAAGAAGCCATGTATGGAGTCTACTGATAGAAAAGGTGGTAAAGGTATGTTTCCTATTGTCTTTACATTTTAGTCTTTTAAAGTGGGTTGCTACAGGATTCTAGTTATGGCCTGTTTTGATTATCAGTAGAGAAGACATTGAAAGCTAGAACCAAAAATCTTTCAGATCAGGATAAGGGCAGAGAAGAGGGTGGAATAATGTGGGAGTAAGTGTTTTGTCCTGATAAGGTTCTCTCTGCAACTTCACATGCCCTGATAATCTTTTTAAAACATAGTTACAATGATATCATCCCTCAAAGAAGACTTTCCAATGGCCTCTTCTTAGAATACAATCCAAACTCTTCCCAAAACTCCCATGGTCTGGCCGCTGCTGATATCTTTAGTTTCACCTTGTACAACTATATTCCTCTTACTTTTTACACTCCAAATATATTAGCCTCTTTTCTGCTCCACTAATAGGCCAACCTTACATGCTTATTTACACAAGGCCGCTGATAGCCTGTAACATTGTCTTTATTCAAATTTTTCAAAAGTATACACACACACACACACACACACACACACACACACACACACTGGTGAACACAGTTATCCCCATGGCATATGCTTGGTAAAAGGGACAGCCTTTGTGGGAAAAAAAAGTCCCCCTAATTCTCTGAGAGGATGCAGCCCTGTACCTGATAGACAACTTTGTAAGAAAAGCATGAGATTTCAGCCCCCAAATCTCCCCTTGGCTGGGTGCCTTTGTGCAGTGCACATACTGCACAACCTCCCATGGCAGCCTTGGACTCCCTCTCCCTGGAAAGTTCATCCTACAGAATTCCCATGTGTGGTTGTAACTCATCACTCAGATCTCAGGTCAGATACCACTTCCTCTGACAATTCTCCCAGACTACAATAAACCACTTTCCTGTCTCCACTACTCTCTGTGCACACTGTGATTTTCTTCTCTTGTAGCCCAGTTACTATTTGAAATTATCTTGATTACTGATTGTTTAAACGTTTATTATTTGTCTCCTCCTTACTAGAAATGAGCTCTAAGAACTAAGGGATCTTGTCAGTCTTGGTCAATATGATGTCTCCAGAACCAATGGCATGCCTGAAATGTTCTAGGCATTTGGTAAATATGTCTTAAAATGATACAGGAAGGCAGAGAATAGAGTTTAGGTGGAAGAAGACTGAAATCATTGGGCATACTTGGAAGTTGTAGTCATAACCTTTGTGAGAGCTTTTCATTCTGAATGTGTTTGAACTGGGACATTACGAGACTTCTGTAGAGCAAGGAATGGAAAAAGGCTAATAAAATCCCTTAAGCTTCTGCCAGCCAAATTCTTCTTGTCTTCTATATTTTAATGTTATGGGTACTGAGAGGCCACAAATCCATGAGAAGACTCCTGATAGCAACGTAGCAATCAGTCAGAAAAGGAGACTAAACTGAAAGGTTTCATGACCACAGCCTACATGACAATATACCTTAGTTAATTCAAAGACAATAGCAGTGCACTTTTACAAGTCAATAACCTTGATCTCCACAACTAAGACAGAAGTAATCTAATAACAAATCATGTCCTGTGACATAAATCTATACTGCTAACATTATTTTCTCAGACAGGAAATGAAATTATATGTTACTTGCCAAATGAGTTCACCAAAGAAATCAACGTGACTCTCAATTTCTAAATAGAGGGGACAAAGCCTCGATCTCCCTGGATAGCCACAGATTCTCCTGTTATCAGGGACAAGGGGTACTCTGAAACCTTAGCTGTCAAGGCAAGTATACATAACACATTTGAATGACTCTCTCCTACCTGTGTCCTATCTGAGCATAAGGTCTCAGGTATGAGCTAGATCCTCACCCTTCCTCATCAAGTACCCAAAGAACACTACCACTTACTATCATTTATATGCAAGTCTCCATTTGCAAAATCAAAGTGTGTAACTATCAAACTCAAACTGCGTGCCTATCCATAAATTCTGAAACTCTGTACCTGTCCATGCACTTATGAATAAAACCCGAACATTTAGGCATTCCAGCTGGGAATTGTAGGGATTACAACCTACAGCTTGGCTCAAGTTGGTCTTCCTGTGATAAAGACAGGCTTTATTAAATAGGATTAACAGTACAAAGAATTGCAAAGGTACAATTCATTACTTAGACGTTTATGGATTTTACCGTGTTTTTTTTCCAGTTACAATGGCTCTTGCTCAAGACAACTGGTATTAACCATTTGCTTGTACAGGAAAACCAGAAGATGTAGTAATTTAACCCATTAGTTTGTGAAACTGCAAGGACCACAAAGCATTAATCATCAGTATGTAATTTATATGTCAATATGTCCTAAACTCCAAATAAGTATTTTTGGATTTTCACTTTATTAGCCAAGGTATATTATTAGCCTGACCAGTCTACTTAACCTATTTTTGTTTTTAATTTTCCTTCACATCCATAAAACAAGGATAATTGTACTATGTGGATAAATATGGGTGCTATAAATGATGCAATATTTATAAAGCACTGAGCAAACCACTAGGCACATATTAATACCTAACATCTGTTGATCATTTTCTATTGGATCATTTTAATATCATTCATCCAAATAAACTGCGGTCTTCACCAATGTCATATTAAAACAATAACCCCAGGTTCGTTGTTGTGTCGCAAAAAAAAAAGTAAAAAAATGGAATCAAAACTTTTGTTCCCATCTAAAACAAATATAGAACTCCTTACGGAAGAAAAAGAAAATACCATGGTGAAATTTTTAATGGAGGAACTATTTGTTCTAATGAAATCGACTTTCCTAAATCATCATAAAAGGCAGAATAGCTAACTCTGGCTTTCCAAGTAGGATATGTTTATATACTTTTTGAAATAGTAAATTACCTGCCAAAACGCAACAGTCCAAATGTTCTCAGCTAATACTGCCATCCTTGTTCACATACCCAAAAGGCTGTTCATTAAAATGCCCAATGGACAGCATCTCTGGGCAAAGGGTTTGACTTCCTAAAAAATCTAGTTCCTTTGTAAAATGTTACTGCTGTTCTGATACCCACTCGTGCCGCATTACTTACTTCCTATGGTTCATGGTTCATGTCTGAACTGAAAAACTAAGAACTATATCCTAAAACCAATAAAAAATTCAATTATATTTGGGATAAATTCCAGTCATATCTTTAATACTAACTTACCCATTTAAGAAGTGTAGTAGAAATCTGTAAGAAAAATGTTCCTAATTCAGATACTTTTCTGGCTGACATTACTAGCAACCTAAAAACCAGTGTGATGGATGGGAAAAGTTAAAAATATTTCACTCTGTGGTTCCAACATTTCAGAAGTGCAATTGCAGGGAACTAGATTTAAGCTTTAATTAGGAAACATATATATCACAGGGTTGCTCCTTCCCTGTGATCAGTGGGAAAAATTTTTTTATGTGCATGAGTTGAAATGCAGAGATCAATAAAAAGCAGGTTTGACAACCCCAAGGCCAAAGAAGCTTTGAGGAATTTGGAGATTAAAAAGATTATCTCCATAAACCTGGGACCACACCATTTAATGATTCTATCATTTGGGGCTACAAACTAGATACAGAAATCCTTTGCTCAAATATTATTAATTAGACATTTTTAACACTTTATTCCAAAAAGAAAAGGTGTATTTCACCAGTCTGTTAATTATGTAGTCATTTATTTATTTTGAACAGTAAATATTTTTATACATGTAATTATTGAAAATGAGCCGAGCCATAGTAATATGAAAGAAACTTAATGAATGTATCAAAAAGGAAATAAAAAGGAAAAGACATATGAGAAAGAATGCTTCTGTATCTTTGCTCAGGTTTACAACAGGAGAGAATGGAATAGAGTGCGTGTGTGTGTGTGTGTGTGTGTGTGTGTGTGTGGTGTCACGTACATGTGTACACCTGTGCATCGATAGTGTGTGTAATCAATATAAACTATCATGACACATAATTCAAGCCTTAAATTTAACTTTGGAGCTCACGTCTCTGTTGAAGGGTGTAAATGAGTTGATCTGGAAGGCACAGTGGAGTTGATCCTCTCACGTTTTCTGGTGGAAGCTCATTTTCTTACAAGTGCTTGACAACCACACACTTGGACAGCCAGGCCTCTGATCATTTCCGCCTCTCATGTCTCAATGTGGAGCACAAAGCTGTAAGTGGGACATTCCGCAGGACCGATGCTAAAAGCTTTGTTGTGGGAATCCCTAAAGCATATTCCTATAAATAGGACCGTCTGCATTCACTCAAGTTGTACACACTGACCCAAATAGGAACGAGGCACATGACTCACAAATGTGTACATCGATAAACTGCAAACCTAACTCACAGGCACGGTTCCCAAACTGTGGATGTTTCCTTAGAAACATCCTCAGCATTTCTAGCTGCCTCTCTTCTTAGATGATTTCTGAGAAAAAGTCCAAACAAATGAAAACTGGGAAAAAATCGTTTCAAGATGTATGCAGACAAAGAGTTAAGATATCCCAATACAAACATATCCCACGGCAACCCACAGGATAGAAAAATGGCCAAATGAGAAATAAACCGCAATTCACAAAGGTAATGCAAATGACAAAACTGAGCACAAACATGCAAAACTGATCAAACGTAAGGAGACTTAAGTGTCTTGCGTTCTGGTAAATGGAAATTGTAACAAAAACTGTTTTGACTCATCAGATTAAGAAAAAAATTGGAAAGACTGGTAATCTCAGTGCTGTTAAGAGTATAGAAAAACAGGCAGGCACATTCATCCACCACTGGAAGGAGTATGAACTGCTGTCCCCTTTTTAGATCTTCCTCTGATTCTATTAAAAATTTAAAACTATATCAACTCCTTTATTCAGCAGTCTGAATGTTAGAAAGAATCTACCCTACAACAGAAAACAAACACACACCAGTCATATGCAAAGGTATATACACAAGTTGAAGTTGTAAGAGCCAAAAAATATAAACTACAGAAATGTCCAGTAACAGGGAAGATAATAATAACATACACAGCATGTCTTAGTTTAAGTACCCAGAAACAGACCGTGAGATGGCTTTCCTATACAATGATTTATTTTGAAGTGTTACCAGGAAAAGCAAGTAGAGAAGAGGAACGGGGAAGGGAGGGAGGCCACTCTGCCACCTCAAGCAACATCCAACAGTGGGTTACTCTGGCTCAGTTGTACAGGGAAGCTTTGGAGATGGCTCTGGTCCCATTCAGTGTCATCCCAGAAAGAGCCCCGCACCTGTTAGTCCTTTGTTCCTGGCTGCCCCTAAGCAAGTGTTAAGCAAGCTCTGGCCCAGGCTGGCAGGTGGGAGTGAGGACATCAAAAACCATGGGCACAAAAGTAGTGGAAACATCTCACCTCACCTGTGGTACCATGGCTTATTATGCATTATTTAAAAGAATGGATCAGATACATGCATTTAACTATAGGGTTGAGCACTATATAAGTGGAGGTTGTAGGGGGAGCCTATTTGACAATAAAATGAATGGCAAGACATCCAATTTTTGTGGGAGGCCAGGGGAGGAGCATTATTAAGTGTCTGTTCAAGCCTACAATAAAGTATGGAATGATTTGCATCAAAACATTAATATAAAAGTACCACAGAAAAGTAGGGGTGGGGAAGATTGGGGCAGGATGAGGAACGGAAGAGAAACCATAACTTTTTGCTTTAGATATGTTTGTACCTACTTGGCCTATGCAGTACATTGCATTCATAAGGTAAGCAACAGCCAGGAAGGCAAAAGATTAAATATGCCTTAGCAAAATTAATTTCTATAAGCTCTTTTCCTTAGATTGGAAAGATTCAGATTAAAATATTTCCTTGGAGTAAGCAGGCTTGTCACTTAGCTATGAGCTGGAAAGTGCCTTTGGGAATTAGGCTTATATTTGTGATCCTGAAACTGACAAGCAAGCATAGTCATTCTGGGCAATGGGGGAATAACACAAAAAGAAATGGAAATCTATGTATGAAATCATTGTGATAATAATATTGAAAATGCAAGTATCTCATTTATAAAATTAGAAGCAATCAGTAGCAGGAGAATGGGTAAATAAATTGAAATGCATTAAACAGAATTATGTGCTACACAGGCATTAAATTATGTTTCTGAAAATTTTATTGACTTAAAGGAGCATATTTTGATCTGAGGCTAAAAGATGGAATGTGTAGTTCTGAATATATAAATGATTCTTATCACATACAGTTAAATATATCATGTACCTATACCACCATATGCATACATATGCATCCATGCATAGAAAAATGCGTTTCTTTGGAAGAATGTATGTCACTTAAACAGTGGTTAGACCTAATTACATGGGAATATGACTGCTTTTAAAAGTTTCTTCTCTTTACTTTTCTGTATTGTTTTGATTTCAGCCAATGCTGTGCTCTATAGCATTTTCATCAAGTAAGACAAAATCAAATGATCAAACAACTTACTTCTAAGAAGAAATAATTCTAAAGAAACTTAGTTCCCACAATCTAATAATTTTGAGATTAACAGCAAAAAAGCATATGCACATTCTCTTCTACTGTTGAACTGACCATGTCAAATTCCCTAAAAAAGTATCTAGTGTCTGGTTATTCTGATATTTGAGCAAAAATCACAGTAAGTATATCTACCCAGTCAGCCTGGCCATAGAGTATCTGGGAATTGAGTGTGCAATTTTAGGGTTTCCAAGTTGACCAAGGAAAAAGTTGTGCAGGGACCCAAAACTTCAGGCATTTTGGGATTAGAAAGGCTAGTCTACACACACAGAAAAGTCTGTATTTACCTCCTCTACAACGTGTCGTACCTCCTTCTATGTCCCACCACAATTCACTTAAGGACGTCAGCAGTTAAAACAAGAATGAACATTTGTGTCAGCCAAGTATATCTACGTAGACAAAAACGAGTGAAGATTCCTTTTTTTAAAACTAGCATATCAGAAATAACCTTTGAGTTAAAAGTTCAGCATAGTGCACATTATTCATTGCAGGAGATTATCTTCTCTTCTGCACCCTTGGAAGCAAAGGCAGCCATATTTTCGAAAGTTCAAGATGGTGGAAATAGGGCAACATTTTATCATTATTACTAAATGTCAACGGTTCTCCTAAAGAATGTTCTGCAGATTTTCAGTGAAAAGCTGGCATTCCCTTGTCTGACAGATTACCGAAATTCACGTATTTGGTACACAGGTGCGGTGGCAAACCTTTTACACATTTTTTAGATGTTGTCTACCCTCAACAGACCATTCCCATCTTTCAGGAAACCTTTCTGTGAATTTGTACACACTGAATACAGAAACAATAAAAGACACTACGGAAGAAAGTCCTCACTTGAATCCGTACTATATAGCCTGGGAAACAGTGAGGCAGCAAAGTGACTCACAGACGTCTAATTAAATGAGAGGAAAAACGTCCTTTTTAGATTTTTTTTAATATAAAAAAACTATTGCCTTTTTATTTTTCTTAATGACTTTGCATTGTAGATGTTTTATTGACTTTTTTACAATTTATTTATTTGGACTCTATTCAAATCATCTAAAGAAAACAGCGGAAAGTAAAGTCAGTTCAAAGGTAAGGCCTGCGTGAATAGGAGGGTTAGATTGAATTCTTCTTATTTAATTTTAAAGTGCACCTGACAGGCTTCCTTCCCACGATCCTTTTTGCACAAGCATCCTGCACAGTTGAAGAAAAGCTCTTCTTTGACATTCGATAACGCAAGGCCCTTCTAACCCAGCGGAGCGTACTGCCTAAAACACACACATGCCACAAGCTGGAAAACTATTAAAAATCTTTTTATATACCAAGTTTTATTTCAACACTAACAACCCTACTCATATTAAAATAATAAGCCATGTACTTATTCAAGGAGTAATAACATTTACCATCTTTGGTTTTAAACACAAAGAATTCTAAAAAGCAAAGCCAGTAGATCTAGCAAATACTACATGAATTTATAGAATATTCCTTTTACTATCTTCCTTTCAACTGTGTTTTCTTTCTGCCTGATATAAAAACATACCAGATTACATAACGCTGCCACAAAATAAATAACTTTTGTAAGCAACGGTTTCTCTATACAGTGTAAAATGATACTTTATTGAAGGGTAATGAATGGCTAGCTTAAAGCAAATACGGTAGAGTTTCTATAAAACATGACTTTTGTAACAGATCAAAAACAGAACTGAACTTTTATTTTGCTAAGATCTAGTGCAGTTTTATATCGTTCCAATGAGATGTAAAAATAAGCATTTTCCTAATCGGTAAAAACTAAATCAAATGCTTTCTTGAAAAACACTTTGGTGACCAATTTTAAACCATCTTTCAATACACCAAACTGGATCTATTATAATGGAGAAGTGGAAGGCTGTGAATTACCCATTATTATGTTGGAAAATCCAGAAGTTTTTTTAATTGGTTTTGAATGAAAGCATTATTCTGCATTGCTAATCATGTTTTTACTCCTAAGGCTAATATTAAAAATGAATTACAATTTCTGAGCAAAGGAATTGACTCGGAATCATGGCTGGGATTAACATTTTGTTACAGATAATCCAAAAACTAGAGAATCCAAAAGCCTATAACTGAGAGTTGAGTATTTTTTCTAAGTAAGAAGCTAAAACGCTCATTAGACACACTCCATGTGAATAATGAACCGTCTGAAAAGAGTACATGTGTTATGTAAAGCATTTTACATTCTATCGTACAATGAGTTGCTCTTCCAAGATCATCAGTTTAAGTATTTAGTCACTACATTTTATTATATTTTGAGAAATGGTACATAGGCAGGGTGGTCATCTGTCTTTCCCTGGACTTATACACATCTTCAAATTGCTCTGGTAATTTAAAGACAAAGAAAAAAAGTTCTACTTTACCAACAAGCAACAAATAGTGATTGTCAATCACAAATCAGACTATAAATTAAACTGAACTGACACTGTAGTCACAGTAAATTAAATTAACGCTACAAGACAGAAGCTGGTCATTTGAGCCATGAAGTGATTTCAGCTAAAACTTCAAATATTAATGAGGAAATATAAACTGACCAATTCACTGACAATTAAGCAACTCTGATTTGAGCAGCATAATGAAAATGCCCTTCCCCCAATTATTGAAATTATAATTTAAAAGGAAAAGCACACTCAGAAGGAGGTTTTTATTTGTAGGGATGTTTTAATGAGGTGATGGGTATCTTAATAAGTGTTCTTGGGTGAAGACACCTGGATTATTAAACAGCAATTCTGCTGTACCCTATATTAATTCATAGCAAGATTTTATCATGTCCATTTAATTTACTACAGACTTGAAGTACTTGGTATCACTTGCATGGTTTAAAGTAAACCAATTTAAACAAAAGATGAAATAAATGGTAAGTTTTGAAGATTTGAGTTTTTCAGATATTTTTCTTTTAACCTAAAAATAATTCACCACAAGTACAAATCAGGAAGATCTGCATGAAATTAACTTCAAAGCAGCTTTGCAAATGACTCCTAGAGCATTTTGTGAAAAAAAAAAATGTCAAGCAAAAAGAATTTTAAATACATTAATTGTATTGAATTACTTCTCATGTAAAGGAAATTAAAATCAAGGCGTAAAAGTCCTATCATTGCAAAATGACCTCTGGAGTAAGTAATACTCCTTAATAGGCTAGTCCTACCTGAAATAATTAAAATACATTATAATTATTCATTTATTATCATTATTATTGTTATTTACAGATTCTCACTTTGTGACTCAGGATGGAGTAGAGGGGCACAATCATAGCTCACTGCAGCCTCGAACTCCTGGGCTTAAAGCGCAGGATCTGTTTTTATTTTTCTTTTTGCAGATACTGGATCCTGCCATGTTGTCCAGGCTGGTCTGGAACTCTTGGTCTCAAGTGATTCTCTCACCTTGCCCTCCCAAAGTGCCAGGATTACAGGCACAAGCTACCATACCAGGGCTATTCATTATTAACACATTTTGAGTAGCTAGATTTTATTTTACTCCAGATTGGTTTAACCCATAGGCAGCTATAATTTTTTCTCAAGATGAGACTTATTTTTGGAGACAACGTCTCCTCTGTCACCCAAGCTGGAGGACAATGGCACGATGTAGACTCACTGCAACCAAGATGAAACTTTTAAATATAGTGTTAATTTTCTATTTTAGTACGAAAGAGTTTACATACAATTATATGTGATCTGTTTCATTTAGGCAATATAGCAAGTTTTATAGATGGTTAGTTCAAGTTATTTCCCTTCTTCAGGCTCAAATGTCCCCTTTAGGAGATAAAACAAAACATTCTTCCAAGTCATTTACAGCTTTGAAAAGGCTATGTTTCTCCAGTGTTATTTTTCTGAAAAAAGACAATTTTTTTCCTAGTTCTTTTTCATATGAACTACAGAGCCTGTCCAAAAATATCCCTTGTCATTTTACTGTTACAAGAAGGGTAAAATATTACAGTGAATAATAGAATCAATTTGATATAAGTGCAAGAAGAATTTTATATGATATGAATTAAATCAACTCAAGCAAGTAACTCTTTCCATAAGTGACTCACTGAATAAGTAAAAGCAGGAGCAGCAAAACAGCAAAATAAAATAAGTATTTGGAGACTCCAAAGAGATTTGTCTACATTAAAAAAAAAAGAGAGAGGGGACTAAATGGGTACTCAAATTCTAGCTACCAACAAGCTTGTACAATGTGCTTTGCTGTATAAAACAATCATTGCCACTGATACAATATTAATTCTTTTGATTCAATGGGCTGTTCTCATGGATAACTTGGAAAGCAACATTTGCAATAAAATATGACAGAAGGGATTTTACAGCCTGCTTTGGAAAAGCCTAAAACTTGATTAAATCTAACGGACAGGGACTGTAGAAAAGTAAGCAACATTTAATCTGTTTGTGTTATTACTGTTATTTTTATTTTTATTTTTTTAATTCCACTTTGGATAGGTCTCAGACACTGTCTTTTTCATGCAATGGAGTATAATGGCAGATGTTCCTGCATGTCATCAAACTTTCTCCAACCCCATAAGTCATGTCAGTACTGATCTGTAAAATAATGGAATCAAGATTCAAGATTCAAGATTACTGACTGTACCTTTGTGAGTAATAAACATGAAATATGAATGCCTAAAGAGTGATTTTTCCATACGATCTAAGAAAATAAGTTTTAGTGTTCAGAGGTAATTTTCTTTCCATTAGCAAACCTCAGTAGCTTTTACCAAGGTTTACATGTAAAGACAATGAGACCAAACTCTTTTCCATTGCCAATGTACGCCTATAACATTAATCAAAGCCTCTCATCAAATCAGGAGTGTCTTAAGTTAGAAAAATACAATTTCTGAATTCCAAAAGAATGTTGAAGTAACCTTTACAGTAGCCTGTATTTGCAACTTGAAACTTCCACACCATGACAAATCAATCAATCAATTAACGAACCAATCAGCTAATGCATTGGCTAAATGACTAAACTGTCAAAATAAAAATCCTAGAAACAAACAAGAAAACCCCAAACAAAATTTTAAAAAACACACAAAATACAACAACTTACTTTTCCTCAAGAAGGTACACTAGCCAGAAGGTTTTTATATAAGTAAATTACAAAATGTTTTAAACTACCTGTTCAAATTTTGGAAAGAGCAATTTTCTATGAATAGACCTAGGAGTTCCAATAAGCTTATCTAATACATGTAAATCACAAATTTAACCATTCATTCATTTAAAAAAACAAGCTTTGTACAAGGTAATGGGATATTGCTATGCATAAAAATACTGTTTTAGATTTTCCAATATATTTTCTCCATTTTATTAAGTGGTTCCTAATCAATCAGACCAGAATAAATATATGATACACTCAAAAACCAAGTCTATATTATGACCCAAACATCTGTTATTTTCTGCACACAGGATTCTTTATCCATTACATTCCTGGCAGGCTTTTTAAAGAAACAAATACACAAGTAAGTTTGGTAGTTAGAGGTCAGTTTTCAATTATACGGCCTGGATGTAAATTTCTTTCAAATATGTTCCCAATTACAGACTCTTAAATGTGATTCATAACATAAAACCTTCACATTAGCAGCCCAATTCCATAAAGCAAATGGAAGTTAAATTCCCAATTAATTAACTGCAACAGAGGAAAACTTCTAACAATCCAAATAGGTTGATATTTAATAGAATTCTTTTTTCTTCTTGATCTTTCTAATTTCTGTTTTATTTTCTTCCAATTTTTGTCTAGATAGCAATCCCTGCTCCCATTTTCTGAACTCTCATTAGCTACTTAACCCAATGTAGATCTGTCTTCCACTGGCTGTGACATTGCTAAAATTTAACAATAGCTTTTTAATTGCCAAATCTGATGAAGTTGACAAACCAAATCTTACAGACACACCTCTGCAGCATCTAACACAACCACAGCATCCTGCTTCTTCAAAGTCTTTTCTGCCTTGGCAACACTCCTCTTATAGGGGTCTCCTCTATTGGCACATTTTGACCTTTCCTTACCCTTCCTTTTCCTCATTCTATGCTGGCAATGCTGGTATTTCCCAATGTTCTTTCTCCAACTCTATTCCATCCTCTCCTCTGTCTTCTTGTAAGTTCTCTAGGCAATTCTGCTCACACATCACTTTTGGAGTCTTGTTCCACATCACTCCCTTAAACTTCAGGCTCATATATCTAACTATACAAGACATTCCTACTAAAGACCTCTCAAAATCAAAATTGGACTCGAAATCTTTTCCTCAAAAACTTGTTTTTTTTCTGATGAATACTGCTCACCATTCACCATATGCCCAACATAACCCTGAAGGCACTCTGGGCTCTTCCTCCTTTCCTTCTCACTTCCAATTAAGGCATGCTGATCCCTTTTCCTAAGTATGTTCTAAATCCCTTACCTTCTCTACATTCTTACTTCTATCACTTGAATCAATTTGCTCAGCATCTTTCAACAAAATCAACCTAATGATCTTTTACCATGAACTCCTTGACTTTAAGCCTCAATCGTCTTAATCTATCCTTGATCTGCCACCTGTCTGTCTCTGATCTGCCACAATCTGTCTCCTGTGCACCCCATTACCTTTTGGTGTGGTTCAGGTATTTGTCCCCTAAAAGATGTTGTCTCAGCAAAGGGCATGACCATTTACTCAGTGCTCAAACTAGAACCCTGGAGGTCATACTTGTTTCCTCTCTTCCTTCACTTCTTGTATCCAATACATTAGCAAAGTCTGTCCCCTGGGTCTCAAAACTACATCCCACATCCATCTGCATCCCACTACTTCTACCATTTTCTCCTGAGTTCATCATCTTTTACTCCAAAAACTGTGAGTCCACTAATTGTTCTCCTCTTCCACTTTTGACATTGTATTTTCCATCTCCACCGTATAAACAGGGTGTTTTTAAACATAAAAATTATTATGAAAAACTCCAAATATATGCAAACATATCAAAATAGAATATATTATAATAAATATCACATAATAGCATACAATATAATGGCAGCACGAATTCCCACAGCTCATTAATTAACTTCAACATGGCCAATCGTTTTTTCTTTACAACCTCATCTCCTCCATCCTAATATTATTTTGAAGCAAAGTATAGACATAGTTCATCTGCAAATCTGTCATATGTGTTTCTAAAACAGAAAGCCTTCACTTTTGTAAACAGACATATAAAACTGCACCCAAAGAATCACACTTCTTAGCCACATCCCATGTGTGTTCAGATGTTAGAGAAATGAACATTTCTCTGTTCATTTATTTACTTATTTAATAACTTGAATCAAGACCCAAACAAGTCCCATACTTTGTGTTGATGAATATCTCTTAAAATTCTTGTAAACTATACTCCTCTAGCATCTAGCAAATTTTTTTCTTGAAATTTTGTAGAAGAAACTAGATAGTTTGTTCTGTAGCATTTAAGGGCAAACTCAGAATTGTGCTGATTATATTAATATAGTCTTCTTTAAACATAGTCCACTTTCCTTCTGTTTTTATAAATTGATTATTGGAGCTGGAAGTTTGATGGTAGGTATGTTAAAGTCAGATTCATCCAGGTATAATTTAGGTACAGTAACATTTGAGGGAAGATAATCATGTTTTATAAACACTGCTACAATCATGGCATTCCTATGCTTAAAATCCTCCAATAAATTCATACTGCATAGAGAATAAAATGTAAAATCTCCTTCCCATGGCCTACATGATCCTTCATGATCTGATCACTGACCACCTCCCTAATCTTATCATGGCCTCTCTTCCTCTCTGACCACCAGATACTCACATTTGGTCTTTTCTCCTTTGCATCAATATTCTACTTGTATTCCCACCTTGGGCTTTTGCAAGTATTGTTCCTTTTGCCTGAAAAGATCCAACAGGCACTTGATTCTTTCTTATTGCTGAAGCCTTAGCTAAAATATCATACCTTTTGAGAAGTCTTATCTGCATGCCTTATCTATATTAACCTAGTGCATGCATGCACATAGATATTCATCTATGTACATAAATATATATATATATATATATATATATATATATATATATATATATCTTCCTCTAATTTCAAAGTCTTTATTATTTTCTGGAATCATATTTATCTTTTGCTTACTTATGTTCTTGTCTAGCTCTTCTCACCGGACCATAAGCCGTATATGCTTACTTACTGCCCCAGTGCTGAAATTCACAACCCCGGCACTTAGCATAAGTTCAGTAAATGTTTGCTGAGTTGATCAATGACTCAGAGGATGATCTGATGCCAACAATTTCCAGCACTGTCTTCCCTGACGCTGTGTCTCAGACACAGTGAATGGATGCACCTGCTTTTCCCTAAATCCACCATGCTCTCTCTGGTCTCCGTACTTTTGTGTATGACACCTGACCTAACTTTCTTCTTTCTGCCACATTCATTCAGGCTCATTCTTTATGTTTTAGTTAAGCATAAGAAGCTACCCTTTATGTCACATCCAGAGTATACTGTATTTATAAAATATGCTGTATATACTTCAGAGAGGGCCCAATAGCATAATGGTCAAGAGGAACATTCTGGAGTCACGTGGCCTGGACTCTCCATCACTTACGTATTCATGTAAAAAAATTGTATTCCATAAAATCTCTTGACTTCAGCTTTCTACTCTTAAAAAGAATGAGGTTAATATAAAAACTACATAGAACTTTTTTGAACACTATGTAATATATGTAAAGTGCTCAGAATATTTAATCGATAAATATCAGTTCTTCTTGGTAACTATTCTGTAATTCATGTAACACCTCATATGGAAGTGGTTTGTTTTTGTGACTCCTTCTTACTACTGGTAGGTCTTCCATGGCATGGGGGACAGATGTTTTTGTTCTTTAATTTTTCTAATCCCAGCCCTGGCCATGGCTTCTGATCCATCATAGTATACCATACATTCTTCTTGGGTGAGAATAAGTGAATATGGTTTCCCTTGACCAGAAATACACCATAGGGAAGGGGGAATCAATAATGTGTGAATAAAGACTAATAATGGATGCCTTGATAACTCACTGATATAAAACAAATCAGTCAGGAATAAATGCTGTGACTATATTTGGAGAGGCAAAAAGGCCCGTTAGCCCAACTTGCTTTCATGGATCAGGGAAAGAAAAGAATGAGAACTGGGCATGGTGCTTCACATCTGTAATCCCAGCACTTTCGGAGCCCGAAGTGGACAGATCACGAGGTCAGGAGTTCAAGACCATCCTGGCCAATATGGTGAAACCACACCTCTACTAAGAATACAAAAATTAGTCAGGTGTGGTGGCACACACCTGTAATCCCAGCTACTCAGGAAGCTGAGGCAGAGGAATCACTCGAACCTGGGAGGCAGAGGTGGCAGTGTGGCAAGATCACACCACTGCGCTCCAGCCTGGGTGACAGAGCAAAAAGAAAAAAAAAAAAAAAAAAAAGAAGAATGGAAAGTTAAAGTTAAATTCAAATCTAAGACCCAATTCTTTGAATACATCTCCTTCCCACCTCAGAGCAAAACATTCAGCCTATTCGTCTGTAAAAACAACAGCCACATAAGGAATAGCATCACTTCATCTTGATGCAAAATCTTCCTTTGGTTCACATGGTTAAGAATCCATAAACATAAAAATCACAAAGCAGGCCAAACCCAATAATATACATGAACTCAGAAAAATAAGCACAAGCTTCGTCTCACAGCCTTTAACCTCTGCAAACCACACATTTGATAAAGGCCAGCAAACTTTTTCTGTAAAGGGCCAAATAGTAGAGACAAAAACATTTAATAAGCCAAAAGGCTTCAGGCCACACTGATGAACACTGCTATTGTAGTGGAATAGCCATGGAAAACATGCAATTGAATGGCATGGTCATATCACAGTAAACTTTATTTATGAATGCAGAGATTTTAATTTTATGTAACTGTTAACTGCCATAAAATATGTTGCTTCTTTTGATTTTTGTTTCAACCATTTGAAACTATAAACGCAACTCTTGGCTTACAGTTATATAAAAACAGACACCAGGTCAAAGTTGGTCTACAAGCCATAACTCTTATTTTATCCAATTTGATTAGCACTTTTCCTGACTTCTGGGAAAACATGATTATCTTCATAAATGCAGGGTGGTAATAATGGATTTTCTCATTTGAAAACATTATTCCTTTGATAATCTTTATAAAGTCACTAGTATTTTTTTCGTTAATATGAATTATGAAAATAAAAAATTAGTTAATATGAATTATAAAAATAAAAAAAAATTTAAATAGGCCTATATTAAGTATTTGATGGGTAAATAATTCAAGAATTTTATTAATTCTAATTCTGCCAACATTTATTTTTCAATACTGTCTGTCTTATTTGTGATATTTTCCTCACTTTTAAGAGAATAGAAAGAAAGAGGTTTTTTATTTTTATTTTATTTTATTTTTTTTAGACAGCATCTCTCTCTGTCACCCAGGCTGGAATGCACTGGCTCAATCTCAGCTCACTGCAACCTCCTGGGCCCCAGGCTCAAGAGATTCTCCTGCCTCAGCCTCCCCAGTAGCTGGGATTACAGGCCCCCACCACTACGACTCACTACTTTTTGTATTTTTAGTAGAGACGAGGTTTCGCCTTGTTGGCCAGGCTGATCTTGAACTGCTGACCTTAGGTGATCCGCCCGCCTCTAATTCATTCAACCAATTATGGTTTAAAAATAATCACATTGGCCCGGTGCAGTGGCTCACACCTGTATTCCCAGCACTTTGGGAAGCCAAAGCAGGTGGACCTCGAGGTCAGGAGATCAAGACCATCCTGGCTAACATGTGGAAACCCCATCCTTACTAAAAATACAAAAAAATTACTCGGACATATGGCATGTGCCTGTAGTCCCAGCTATTTAAAGGCTGAGGCAGGAGAACAGCTTGAACCTGGAAGGTGGAAGTTGCAGTGAGCCAAGATCACGTCACTGTACTTTAGCCGGGGCAACAGATTGAGACCCCACCTCAAAATAAATAAGTTAATAAATAAATAAATAAATAATAATCACATGGTACATGTTTCCTATGTTCCTAAAGGAAAACAAATACAGGTTTGTTTTACTCCACATGTATTTGTCGAGCACATACTACATTATGTGCAAGGCCATGAGAAATACAGCAACCTCTCTGACACTTGTGCAAGAATCGTCTATCTTTTCTGTGCATTCTCAAATAAGTGTCTAAAACAGATAAATGGAAAATGTCATTATGATTTTGATAAACCTTAGAAGAAATATAACCACCTTCACTCAAGGATCAATCTGACCCACAGTTTTCAAGACCCAGAGTTCTCCAGGAAGCGCTACAAATTGACAGGAGAGTCTCTTAGTGGTTGATCTGACTTGAGATCCAGTGAAAGACATGTAAGTCTCGGGGTGAAGAGCCTCATCTCAGACAGTTCCATATTGGCCAGACAAGCAGGGTGGCTTAAGATGGCAAGCTACCTCTTCCACACGTCAATTGTGAATCACGCTCTCTAAATTGGATCCACAGCTGTGACTTTTAGTTCCTAGAGTACCCTCCAAATAACTAGTTGTAGGAAAGAATAAAATAAAAGCCTGCCTTTCCCCCAAACATACACCTTTTGGCAATCTGCCATGCCAACTCACAAAGAACATGGGTATCTAAAACGGGCCACTTCTGGGACTCCATCAGAAAAACGGCATATCAAGTGTTTGGCATAGGGGCTGCTGCCAGGCACTCGAACGCGTAACTTATTCCGGTTTTGGAGACCTACAGAGTAGATCTATGAAATAAACTTGGCTCACAGGGAGCCTGAAATACTCAGCCCCAAACAAATGAGAATCAGGGAAACTGTGCCAAACTTTCCTTTTGTTTATTTTCAAAGGAAAGGAAAAATCTTTTTTAAAAAAGGAAAAAAAAAATAGAGGAAGTTAATATGATCACCCACAATATTAGCCCCTTCCTGGGAATTTGAAGGAAACTCAGAATCTGGCAATCGGCCCGCGTTACAAAAACTGAATTTTGCTATCTTTGAATATCACAAAGCAGATATTCTGCTTTTATCTAATTCCATGTCCCTAAATAGGAGATCTGGAAGTGAGTGATAAATGCAGATGAAAGTTGATATGTCAGAGTGCGGAGGTAACCTGGCTGAATGTAACACAGCTGTGTAGGTATGATATGTGTATATATCTTATATGTATGCATATATATATATATATGTACGCATATATATATATACACACACAAACAGACAGACATATGGGGGGAAGGTGGAGAAAGAAAAAAAGAATGAAGAAAATCATCTTTCACCTACAAATATAAATAAAAATACACAAATATAGAGAGAACAGGGAACAAACCTATCATCTCTCTCACACACAAAAATAATAATTCATGTCCTTTCAGTTCTTCAAAAGCATGCTTCCTTTGAGCCTGGATTATTAGCTAATTCCTACATTACTATTTTTCACAGATATACTCCTGAAATTGTGTCAGTTATTTAATCTGCAGGTTAAATTAGACACCTTTATCACCCGGCAGAACTTTAAACCCTCCAACAATCTTTACAACACTTCTAGTTTCATGTACAGTTCACCAGGTTGACATTTACTTACATGACTGAATTCTAAACAAGGATTAATACAATGATTAATTTACTCTTCTTTTCTCCTCTCTCTCTCTCTCTCTCCTGTTTTCCCCATGAGTCATGGTTGGCCATCTACAAGAACAAAACATCTAACTGAGGGAAACTGTCTTCCAACTGCAGCATCTGTCTCCCTGGCAAGCTCTGCTGACAGTTGGGTGCTGGCTCTAGCATTGTTCAAGAAGCTCTTTCGGGCTGAGTTATTAGTGGGCTCTTGCCCTCCTGGATGCAGCTTCCTACTGATTTTTCCGTATTTGAAAGCTGGATTTGTATATATTTATCCTTCTGAGAATCTGCTACTGTGCGAGTATCTCCAGTGGAGACCCCCGCAGGAGGGCACAGGACACTGGAGCTCTTGCGTTCCTTTTCTGGCAAAATATCCATAAAATAGCTCTGCAGTTCCCAAAGGTCCGCTTCTGGGTATTATGTAAGCAGCTTCTCCTTCAGAAAGGGAAAGGGATGCTTCAAGAGATAGAACTAAAAATGCCCACAGCTCTCTACGGGAATTTCAAAATAGCAAGTTGCTTAAATACCAAGGAAAGCACCTGGTTCCTCTCCAAGCCTAAAGATAGTCTACAATAGTTTAAGAAATTTAAGCAGGAGTCGGGGAGGGGAAAAGGGAGAGGCCACACTTGGCACCACACAGAATAATCCGGCAATGGGCAACGGAGCATGTTTTGTCATTTTTGAAATTCTATAAAAAGTACTTAGCTGAGGAAGTTTTATGTTTTGTTTTTGGAAAAGTGGTTAAGGTGGAGGCAAATTTGTGTAGGAAGGATATTCCAGTAGCAGCACATCTGGCTCATTTTAATTCTGAGCCTGAAATACTTCTGTCAGGCTCTCCCTTTCTGTCTTTAAAATTTCTTCCAAATCCACTTTTTTCAAACACTAACTCCACCCTTAGACCCCCTGGAGGCTCCTGATTCTTCAAAGAATTAGAAGAGGTCTCTTGTTATCATTAGATTCCATTTTAGATTGAGAAGAAAGCAGAAAGTGGTCAAGATAGGCCCGCCTTTATGTTGCCTGAAATACTTTTGAAATTTGCCTCATTCAAAAGCTGGAATGACATAGAGTACCTTCAAACTATGAAATAAAACATCCACAGGATCATTTATTTGTAACCCTTTCATTGAAAGCAAAAATAGTTTAAATGCCCCAAAAGACCTCAAGGCATTTAAGAAAATCCAAGTAGCTCCATACATTTAATATTTTCTAAGAATAAACACAGAGAAAAAGATTAAGCCTTCAAAGATCTCACTTATGTAAGTCTGACAACAACAAAAAATACACAGTGGAAAGGATTAATCTCAAACAAAACTCAGAAAAGAGGCTTTTGCGGAAAACTCTTCTTCTGGCTACAGCTCCTTTGTTTACAGTAAGAAGTAGAATTTGGAACCATTATATATTCCTTCTTATGGTCTCCCTTGTGAATTGAGGTTGTTAAAGTAACATTGTAATTATCTTTTATCTATAGCATGATTTATTTATAATATGAAATCTCTTTTTACATTTTAAAAGTTGTAACAATTGAATGCCCTTCTTAATAGTCAAAAAAATAACATTGGAACATGAAAGAGATTTTTATTTCACCATTTCTCTTCCAGCAATCTCTGAATGTTACTCCAAGAAAGACAGAGCTACACATTTTGTTTTAAACATTTAATTTTTTTTTTCAGTTTTAAAGGTCATATTTAGAACCAAACCAACTATGAATATGAATAATTTGGAGGCCATGCCTAAAGCTGGTGTCTTTTCAAGTAAAAGACAAGACTTACTAATAGTTCCATTTGTTTTCCATTAAAAATCTACTCATTGTATTCACAGCAATCCACATGCCAGTATGTGAGCCTGCTTGGACAAAGCGTTTGCTTTGTGTGTATCAGATGCAAAATTTACTTAAATTCCAGATAATTGCAAGTGCATCTGCTAGGCTTTGTCACTGGGCTATATGAACATTTTCACAGTGTATACAAAGAGCAATTATCCAACAACTAAAGAAAAAGAAACAGTCATTTCTGCAAATTATAGCCAGCTCCTTTATCAAGGAATAAGTTTGTGCTAAAATAACACAACCCCCAAACATTTTTTTAAAATAAAATGTCTTCACTCACATCACATACATTAACTACACAGAACAAAAAAGGGAGCTTTTCAACAGTTAAATTACTGGGTCTGAAACAAGGATAACTGCAATTTTCAATAAAATTATCTCACAAAACATTAAAGTTTCCCCTGCAGGGAAAAAAAAAAAAAAAAAAAACAACCACACACACACACACACACACACATACCCACACAAATATCTACTTTAAATCAATTTGATGCATTGGTATATGTTCTTATTCTCTATTCATGACAAAATATTTCAACAACAGTCACTTACACTATTTGTCATTAGTTTTTCATCCCCTACTTTGAGATATAAGCTTGCAGAATCAAGAAAATGAAGAAAAGTCAAAACAGGAAGATTTGAAAAAAAAAAATCAAAACACCAAACCAAACAATTTTAACTAAAAGCCTTAATTGAAACATTTTTGCTCTATGCATTCAAAATTCAATTCCAAGCAGGCCTCAGGCATTCTAGTTGGACTATTCTATCAATATTTACCTTTCATTCTCTCTTTCACTCTTTCCTTTTTTTCTCCTTTGCTTTCTTTTTGAACTTCATGCACAATCCCAAATCAACTGTCACACTCAACATGACCAGCCAAGCCCAGTCCAATTTTTAGACTTTGATACCTTATGCCAACTAAACAATATCAACAGCTCTTCTTTTCAATGGCCTAATGAGGTAAATCTGTTCTTTTTAACAAATTCTCAAAGCTATCCACAATGATCACAGTGGTGTTTTTAGTACAAAGAATAAACTACTTAACAGAAGAGTAAAAAATTTTTGTGACGTTTGATCTACTTGAAATCTACTACTTTAGTGGACATTTATTTCCTGTTTCACGTTCATTTAAATATCTTCATTATCATTTTGTAAAATGTATTATGTTACCGGCCAAAGCTATTAGTCGGTAAAAAACCATCTCCAAATTCCCCAAACTGGAGAACCATCATTATTATTAATAATTCACGGAACTGCATTAAATGAGACAATATTCAATATTTAACTATCTAATCCTACAGTAATTTATATTAGAAAATACCAACCATGTGAGAATTCAGCCAGCCGGATTATTTTATTGGATGAACCTTTGTCATTATTAATAACACTTCAGTATCTCATATTTTTTCAGCACAGAATGTAACATCCAAGGACTGAAAGTGATTTTGTTTCTAATTAATTCTCAAAATCCGTGGGAGACAGTGATGGAAGGATAAATATATTAATTTCGAATTGAAGAATTAAAGGCTGAGCCTTCAGATGCAAAAATTTTACTAGAGATGTGGATTACTTGGGTGGGCCTTGCACTTCGGTAGGTTTACTAATAATTTCATGAGGAAGACCTGTTTGAACCAGAGAGTCTAAACTATAGAAAAAAGAAATGCAGTTTTATTTCTTTCAAGTACCACATTACTTATTACTAATTTATAAGCAGAAATGTAACGTTTTTCTGATATCGAGAATTCCTGTGATTAACGTGCTTTCTGTGTATATTTTTACATAGGCAAACATCAGCCCATTCCAGGAGAATTATCTTTAACTTCAAAATGAGCAGAGTTCCAGTGGATAACATTTTAATGTGACTCTTGATGATACCAAAAGGAATTCTACAAGACCAACATATTTGAGTTCGGTGTGTGCTAAAATGAAAGCATGTGGCTTAATATCTTTATCATCTAGAATGCCTTCCAATTCATTTTCAGCAACTGAGACATTCTCATTGCTCTTAAGCTTTTAAGTTCACTCTCTGACACACTTACTATCCATTCCCTAAGATCCTATGGTTTATTCTCCATAAAAAGAATAATGGTAAATATTTGTTGGGGGCAGGGAGGCAGGTGCTGTGGCTCATATCTGTAATCCCAGCATTCTGGGGGGCTGAAGAGGAAGGATCATGTGAGGTCAGGAGCTCAAGACTAGCCTGGACCACATAGCAAAACCTCATCTCTAGAAAAGATACAAAAATTAGCCGGGTGTGGTGGCACATGCCTGTAATCCCATCCACTGGGAGGCTGAGGCACGAGAACTGCTTGAACCCAGGAGGCGGAGGTCGCAGTGACCCAAGATTGCACCTCTGTACTCTAGGCTGGGCGACAGAGCAAGACTCTCACTCAAAAAAAAAAAAAAAAAAAAAAAAAAAAAAAAAAAAAAAAACTAATCTCTTTTGTTGACTGCCCCTGTACTTTTTATTTTGAGGGAGTCTCATATATATCTTGAAGGAATTCTAAGTCTTTGCTTCCTATTATGTAATATGTAGGGGCAGACTCTGAATTTCCCAGACTGCCTAGTAAAAAGGGATTGGACAATTAGTCAATACAAAGCCAAACCAGTGGATGCACCAGCTCAGAACTTTCAGTGGTGAGCCAGGGACCCTCAGAAACAAGGATGGGGATGAGTTTCTTGCAGGCATTGTGTCAACAGCTACATTTCTAGGGCAGCTGTGTGGGTGATGCTCATTGCTATGGGTTTCCAGTGTGAGGGACATGGAAGGCTCCAGCCAGGCCAGTGTTCAGGGGCAGAAGGATAAATGCCTGTTTCTATATCTTATTTTGGTGACTCTGTTATTCTCAATATCCTTCTAACACATTTCTTTTCCACCTACGTTAGCCAGAGTTAGTCTCTACCTTAACAAGAGAGAACATGACCTAATCCCAGAATCAAAAATAATAATTCAAATTGTACAGATGTATTCTGTGTTGGTGAATTCTATAAATTATTGGAAAATAAATGAAGAGATCCTGCAACTTGCAATTTGGTGAGTTGTAAAGAATATTTCCTCATCAAAAAAAACTGCATTCAGAAGGACTTTGGCAGCAAGAGATAAACGATCTCATAAATAAATCCTTAGAAACCCAACAGGAAAGGAGCTGAGTCAAAGTTTAAATGAGGGACACATCAGCAAAAGCTCTTTCTTTTATTTTTTTCCCAGCCATTGCTTCTGTTATTCAGATCCACAAGGAACAGAAGATGGAAAGGAAATTTTGATGGCTTAGGTATGTATGATTTACTGAAATTGAGATATTTACATCTTGAAAATCAGTCAAAATGAGGACAAATCAAGAGCCTGACAGGGGATGCCAAAAGCCACAGCTGCCTGCCCAAGTCTAGGAAGCTATTACCCAGGGCTGTGGAAAGGGTCAGCGCCACCAAGCACTCTTCCTTTGCCATCCACTTTCAGAGCTATTCACCTTGTGCTTTTCATGAATATTACCCTTCCCACAAATGACAGATAAAAAATGAATCTAAGAATGCGAACAAGTTTTGAAAAGTAAATCCCGGAACCTACATATTCACTACATGGTTTCAAGTTCAACAGGGAAATACAATCCTTTAGAGAACATTTTTCATCCATGGAGCATTTGGGGAATACTTGAAAATTTTCTCTCCTTCCCAATTCCTATCATTTTTCCAAAACCCCTTCTTGCAATAAAAGTAAATCTTAAATTGACTCCTTGCTCATGAAAAATGTAAATTGACAGCTTGGGGGCATGGAGTCATTTGTCTATTCACTGATAAAATTAACACAGGCAACAGGCACATCCTAAAAATGACCAGCATCAGAATTTGTCCTTCCTCTGAAACCCAGATGTGAGCAATGATCTGACTACTCCTGGCAAGGATACACAGTTTAATACTGGCCCTCTGGCTTTACCCTTTACTTAATCATGTCTGTTATTAGATCTCTCAATTAAAAAAAAAAAAAAAGGAAGGAGAGCTGAGAAGTTACATCCTTGACCTCACCTGAAGCTATGCTTTTCTCAGAGTAAATACATTTGGAGTTCTAAACATACACACACACACACAAACACCTACTAAACTGCTGTAATTAAAATACTATTTTATACATATGCACACACACACACACACACACACACACACACACACAATAGTACTTTTGCCTACAGACTATAAGCTTCTAGAGCAGAGACCAATCATCCACAAACACATACCCGCCCAAACTGTGTATGATTCTGTGTACACCCCATGGGGGCTTAATAAACACTTATGAATTGACTGACAAGAGAAAAACCAAGAAATGACAACCTTCAGGGTAGCCGTAACACAATTTTAACTTGAAAATTGCCCAGGAATAGACTTCGCAATCTATGGGAACATACACAAATCATATAAAAAAGACCCAGTGCCCCTCATATACCTACAGTGGCCTGAGGGAATAGCTGAGTGAAAATTCACTGCTGTAGGAAGAAGGGTTCAGGCTCTCTATCTATTTACTGTTTGGTTTCTGCAATGAATCCTGCTGAGAGCAACTTTTATTCTGTAATAACTTCTGTTACAGAATAACGTTTAAAACATACATTACAACAAATAAAAAAAAGATGCTCTTCTCTAATATTTTCTTGCTAAGTCTGCAAGTAACAAATCACTCCCAAGATTCATGGTGCCCTTTTAATTTCTCTGCAGCCAGTGGTGAGAAAAGGATAATCGACAAAGCTTGAATGGAACGGTAGCTTCTACAAACACCTAGGAATTCACAATAACTTGTAATTTACTCAGTGACTTCTCTAAATTATGCAATAATGGTGTGCCACAGGTTTTTTTTTATTCGTTCAGTTGTTTTTTTGTTTTTGTTTTTTGTTTTTTGTTTTCTGTTTTTTTGTTTTCTTTTTGAGACAGTGTCCGTCTTGTTATCCAGGCTAGAGTGCAGTGGCGCTGTCTCAACTCACTGCAACCTCTGCCTCCCAGGTTCAAGCAAATCTCCTGCTTCAGCCTCCCAAGTAGCTGGGATTACAGGCATGAGCCACCATGCCCGGCTAATTTTGTACTTTTAGTGGAGATGGGGTTTCTCCATGTTTAGGCTGGTCTCAAACGCCTGACTTCAGGTGATCCACCCACTCTGCAAGTGCTGGGATTACAGGTGTGAGCCATTGCGCCTGGCCCACCGTTCTTAAAACTTGTTTCATTCAGTGATTCCTAGAGGACAGCTTCCAAATGTCTCAAGTTCAATAGTAGTTTGTTTACCTCTCTGAAGTTCATATATATTTTCAGATTTGAGAGTATGAATGGTGTAGACTTTAAAAATTTTGTGGTCTCTGGAACTGAAGAATTACATAAATAAGATACACTTTTAACAATTTAACCTTGCCACGTTTCCTTGAAAAGATAGTTATTCCAGTTATTATCTATTTTAAAGGGAAATTTCTGCACTGATAAATTTCCAAAAATGTATGATAGCAAGTGAGAAAAAATACAAAGTAAGCTGTGCTCGACTGATCCCATTAAACTGAGAGCAGAGTAAAAAAAAAAAAAAAAAAAAAAAAAAGAAAAAAGGAAACACACACACACACACACACACAGAAGAAAACCATTTTTGATTGTGATGAGGATTTTTTTTTAACTAAAACATACAAGTCCCAAAATAAGTCTGTGTATGTCCTTACACTCAAAGGCCTAGCACAAAATCTATTTTAATACACCGTGTTAGTGGTGCTATCTTGAGCTTTGCTTTGCTCACTTGAGTTATTCATAATGATCAATAAAATTTTGCAAACAGTTTTGCACCTCACCTAACCTTCATGCTTGCCTTATCTCATCCCACCCCACCATCTTTCCACCTTTGTCCCCAAAAGCACAGCTGAGGGATGTACTTGGCCATCTCCTTTGTTTGATCATTTGAGCTACTTCTCCAACACACACCTTTGAACATCTAAATCATTATTTATTCCAAAGAGTACAGAGCACCTCCCATTTCTTCCTAACATTACATCAAGTGGTTAAGAAACATTTGGTAACTCTTAATTTTTTTCCAGATGTTTCTGTCAAGCCAAACACCTATCTGTTTTTGGGGTGATGGCTTTCAGTTTTTAGATCCTCACCTCGATAGGCAGGAGAAAGGATTCTTTTTTATTTCTCCCTGGTTTTCTTGGCAGCTTCTTCTAGACTGTGAGAAGTGATGATTGATCAGTCTCCACACTCATCCACAGCCCTCTCTATGGCCACATGTAAATTCACCAATGGATAATTAAGCAGCAGACACATCCAATAAATATAATAAATAAATTTGATTTTTTTCCCTTTAGTAATTGGTTTCATCTGACTGCGTCTCATTATGTGTGGGGATATATAAATAGGATTAGAGAGGAGAAAAATTAGATGCTGGGTCACACAAGTTGTGGAGCCCTAACCGCTGTGAAATGCTTTTCTGATAATTATGTTATTATTCGTAGGGTTAAAATATAGAGAAGCCAGTTTGTGCCTTCTTAAGAAGTTTCAGTGAGGTTAAGAATAAAACTGGTGGCAGTTCATTACTGTAAGGAAATGGTGGCCAACTACAGAATAAATGTTCCTCTGTGTCCCCTTCCCACTAATTCACACTCCCCTTTTCTTGGGCCTTTGTTGAATCCATGCCAGTAGTGCCAAACCTTGACTTAGGTCTTGAGTTCCAGGTACCATATCACACCAGGCTACATGAATAGAAATGAGCTGGACACACTGGAAGACAGAGTTGTATGCAATTACTGCCTGAGAAAATCCCAAAATGAAATAAAACCAAACCACCTTTCTAATATGATTTAGACACAAAGAGCAAAAACCTTTATTTGTATTTTTGTCAAAAAGTACAAACCCCTATTGCCATTTTCTTTCTTAGACATCCTTTCGGTATAAAATTACTTTTACCATCAGATTTTGCTCTTAGAAGTGCACAGATGACATGGCCTGTCTTGGGAATCTAAAAACTGCTTATCAAAGGAATTTTTTTAAAAAATAAAGACTAAAATATACTGTAGCTTTAATTTGCTTATGTTTTTTCTAAGTGATTTCTACTGAAATGTGTAGTATATAACTATATACTCTTACATACGAAATGGATTAGAAAAATTATCATAATTAAGATTGGAGAGTCTGTTGCAAGGAGTTATCCAGCAATAAATATGATTTTAGTTATGTAGATATTTACTGTTTAGACTAGGCATATGCATGAATATAGCTATCTTCGCTCATGGTTCAGTTTTATTCTTAGAAATAATCTAGGAACCTAACTTGACTATTTCCAACATTTACAATGAAATTTTGAAGTGATGGTTTTTTTTAAAAAAGATGTTACAAATATAGCAAGCAGCTTATACAATTTTCTGAAATAATTATTTCACATTATGAGATTTTTTAACCTCTGCCAAAAATCATTTCTATTTAGTAGCATATTTTTCCACATAGACTCTTATTGTTCTAATTGAAGTAGGAGAGATGTCAAAATATTGAGTATCAGTGAAGTTCTAAGCAATAATAAAAATGATATTTAAATGTAAACTTTTTCCAAGAGAATGCTCTGTGATATGTCCCACCTCAAGATTTAGAGTCAGTATATTATCATTAGTATCAATTTCACCTTCATCATATGAATTACCTCCTTCTGATTTAGTCCCTGTCTCCTACTAGGTAAATTAAAAACTGCAAAACCTAAATAAACAAAAGAAATGACTTATTCTTTGGAACCAAATTCATAAATGAGTTCTTTATTTTATAAGGTACATAACTCCCCTTTACGTAACTTAATAAAAGCACTTTACAAAAGTCATATTAACAGAAATGATTACAAAACTTCTAATATTTTTTAAATAGGCTTAACCTTACATATAGCTAAATAATTTAGTCATCATAGCAGTAGAATTGACTGGCTTTTTGAAATCAGGGTTCTACACATTTACAGATCTGCGTCACATTCCAGAAATCATAAATTCATGTAATAGTAAGGATGAATGCGCTGAAAACTTCATATTTATGTTCCAAAAACCTGTAGTGGGACTGAGTTAGAAATGGAAGGTACACTGGGCATTCTCCACAGGTCGTCTAAACAAATATCCAGGTGAGTCAAGCCTCTCTCAAAGAATTGCTGTCAAGTCCTGAGAAGTCTCAACTTTCAAAGAAACCATCTCTTTCCTCCCATATGATGCACTCTCATATTTCCCAAGACAGAGGTGGTCCTTTAGCATCTACCAAGAATATTCTGACAGGAGCCACACAGTGCTGATAAGATAAGGGAGTCAATTGTTCCATCAAAAAAGAAAAAAAAATCTTTATGGGGACTATAGAGTCTATTCTAACATATTAGCTGTGTTATTTGGTTTCAGTTTCTCTTTAACAAATTCACAGGAAAAGTGTTAAAACACCTGCACTCTTTTCACTCATAGTACAGACGAAACGCATATTACTGTACTTCTTCCCTGATCATTCTTTTTGCCTAAAAAGCTCATAATTCTACACTTAGGCGAGGTGGACCAATGAAAGTCTGGCAGTAAAAATGAAGAAACTTTATTTGCAAACTATTTCCCAGATGCTTCCTTTTCCTTTTTTTTTCCCATTAAGAATTCAAGAAAAGGATGCAGTATTTCAGTTTCAGAATCACATTATAGTATATGATATATCAAATGGAATAGAGTCATAAATAACATGAATTTTAGACAAAACATTTTCTACCTCTATAACTTTATGAAATCTTTTAGAAATATGAGCAGGACCAGATATATTATCTTTATATTACACACTCTTAACACAGCTAAAATAATTATGTTAAGTAGTGGTTTATCTTTGTTAAGTAGAGAAAACAACCCAAAATAATTTTTTAAAAGTCTGTTGCTAATAGTGCATAGTACTGAACAATGTGAATGTTCCCTTCATAAAGCAAAATATAAACCAGAAGTACAAAGAATATTTTGACAAAACTATTTGTTTTCAGCAAACAAGACTCTTATAAAACTATTATCTAGTTAAAAAATATCACATTTAATCAAATACTGCTATGTCCCCTACCACTGAGAATGTATCAAAGACATGTCCCCTCCCCCCACACAAAATATATATATATTTCCAAACACACACACATATATATGTCTTGCCTTGATCCCTCAAGGTTGGGAAGCTGTGGTATATATTATAAGTACAGAATGGGGGCTTTCTCCTTGTGAGTATATCAGGGCTACTAGGAACTAGCAGTTCAAAGAACAAAACTGTTGCTTCACACAAAGTAGTGAGAGACAATAACACAGGATTTTCACACTGCCCCCTTCAAGCTAAGTAGTTCAATGCTAAGTTGTGCCTCTTTAAGCCTGCCTCTCTGTTTAAGTTTTAGCTCTCAAGTGAGGAGGGATGAAAAGGCTTTTGGAAATGACCTTGACCATATTTCACCAGAAATCACGTCTCGAAATTAATCTGCACAGAAATAAAACAATAAAAAAAAAAAACTATCCAAACAGGTTTTCCTTAAAAACATGCAAGTAGTTCAAAGCTCTCTTCCATTGCACAATGAAAAAACAGCAATTAATGTTAAGAAACATTCAGTAGCTGTAGCACAATAAACGCTTCACACATGCAGAGAAACCTCCATTCTTATCAAAATGAAAGTAGAAACTCTAACAATACAGCCAAATGTGACTGACAAGTTCATGAATCAACAGTCTCGGATACCTGTCTGTCTACAGAGCCATCTCCCCAAGTTAACTTCTCTCCAGTAAGTCCAATGTCATGCTGAAATTTAGCAGGAAGACCAGTTGAAAGGAAACTATCTAAGTTACCAGCAAGGCTATCAGGATGATAGTATTATTCTCATGCCTTAACCTGAAACCAACACCAGGTACAACAAGTTAAAATAACCTAAGTTGAGATTTAATTTTAAAAAGTAATCATTATTATGATAACAAACCCATCAAAAAGCCATAAACACGATACCACACCAAACTACATAAGAGTAATACAAATCCAGTTGATCAAATAGTAATCTAACCTGGCATCACACCCAAAATGTAGATATGTTTAATATGTTAACACAAATTCTCAGGGCTTTTCAGAAGTGGCCAGGAAACTAGACATAGAAAGAGGGGTGGGTGGGTAAAAAAAAAACAAACAACCTCAGTAGGAAGAAAGAAATGTTCTTTAAATCAATGTACTCAAAGTCTTCGAGTCTAGTGAAGATACTAAAACTGAAGCTAATTTTGATGTTTCATAAATAAATTCATTCTCTGACTATGTTACATAACAATTAGAAATCTTGCCTCATGGGCCCAGCAAAATAAATCCTTAGCCTGGTCAGTTATCTTTCATATACATGTGTGTGGAATACATCAGAGAAATAATACAGCTGCCCAGCATGGGGTATATTGCTTTTTGGTTTGGGTCCTAGAATGAGAGAATCATGATGCTTTAGGTGCCTTGGGTTCTTAGGATTGAAGTTTACTATATGAAAACATTTTTCTTTAGTACCCAGACAAACACACCCTTCACTCAAAGACAACTGTGTTCTTAATGAATGCAAGTTGGGATTTTCCCCCACTAACTTGCTCAAGACAGTACATTCAAAGGTCCATGAAAATATTTTAAAACAGCAATATTGCCATCTCAAGGGACCCATGAATAAGCTGAGCTTTCATTCTAAATAAAATGTCTTATTACTATCAGCAGATTACAAAGTAAGGAATAAGCTTTAGGTCTCAGGAATTCCGATCACAATTTTAAGAAAGGCTTTTGTCAACACAGGGGACCCAGAACAGGTGAATTTGCATGGTGCCTTAAAGTAAGTGTTTTCTAGATAAAAGAAGATCTGACTAGTTGAGTTAATTTACAGTTTGTTTTGTTTTTCAGTGCTGAACAGCCTTCACTGTTTCATGCAGTTCTTCCAACATTAGTTACATTTACATTTAAACAAAGTTTAAGAGTATTATTGCAAATGTACTCTTTGCACACAGGTAAGTTGCTGCTCTATGATGTGGCAACCACATAACAGAAGGAGGCTTCCTTGAATAATAACATTTTCCTTCTGTAAAACCTATGTGTCTCAGAGTAACCCTGAACTGGATGTATCCCTCACCTGAGTTTAGAGTTCAGGGTTTCTCAGGATGATGATACATATGCAAAAACTGCAACCTGCTGTACCACAGAGGTTCTCTTCCTCCATTTAAGCTGCCATTATATTAGTTCATTTTTCCATGGCTTAGCAGAAATTTTACAACTACACACTGATTCCTTTCTAAATTGCTGATTTGCCTTTGCTTACTGGCCCTTCAGTTTTTCTACTGAACTGGAACTGAAAACTTAGGAGGAAAAAAGCAAAACAAATAAAACATGGTAATGACTAGGCACCCTCCAAAGAACTTTAAATGATACGAATGCATTAAAGAACTGTTGTAGATTAATTTTTAAATAATATTTAAAACAGATCCTGGCAGCCAGAGTTACAGAGTGAGTTCTATTTTTAAGAAAAGAGTTAGAGTTCAATTTGCATTCATTATGCTGGCTATTTTAAATAATTTTATTCCATGTGTATGCAGAACCCCCCCCTCCATTGACAAGATGCCACTTCAAGTAAGATCTAAGAGAGAAATTGCTGTACGTGTCTCACAATTTTGAATAAAACAGTACAGTAATCTCCCTCTTTCTCCATAACCCTAAATTTATTATTAAGTAAATTTAGCAATAGCTCAATCACTGGAGTTCAGCAAAGTATGTGGTGCACTAAAGCACTTATATGTTTATTATCTTGGCAAGCAACATGGGTAGTGGTGTCTATTATTGCCTCTTGCAAATCTGTAGCAATGTGATGCAAAACAGCATTTTTAAAGAAATTCTCTTTTGGAATGCAAATGATTCCTCCTGCAATTTTGAATATTTTAGCCAGCATGTACCATACAGTAGTTCTGGAATCACTGGCATCTGTCATGCTGTCAAAACTGAGTCAAATGCATTGTATTCCTGGAGAACGATAACCTTAAACAGCAATGCAACGTTAAAATGCATCCTAAAAAAAAAAAAAAAAAAAAAAATCCCTATAATTGCGATGAACATTAGAGAGAAACCGGCAGTCCTTCTGCAGGGAAATAACAGTCTGCTCTAGCATTTTCCCCTCCCCCCGGAAACTCATGCAACTAATGATGACCTCCCGAAGTGCCGAATTTAAATGTTCCAGCATTCATCTGAGGATGAAGGAGGAAAAAAAATACATAGAAAACCATGAAACAAGTTGTAAACTGCACAAACGCAAGGAGAGAGAGAAAGAGAACTGCAGCTGATTCAGGAGCGATTGCAGAATGAGGAGCAACAGAAAGGAAACAAGAAAGAAAGAAAAGGGAAAAAATAGCCTTAAGCATTAAAGAGTAAGAAGTGAAAAACATTTACCAGCAGCTCGGTCAGTAGCTTCGCTCCCTGACACCATCTACATAGATAACTTAGCCTAGAGTCTTCGGTCCCAGCTCGCTTTGGAGCAAAATTCCTTCACTTCGAGGGGGCAACACACACCCTCAAGAAAGAGAGAGAGGGAAAGAAGGGAAAAAAATAATCCCAACGACCAAGACAGGCTTTCCCCCTCCTCCCTCTTACCCGCCCCCCGGACTCCCCAAACGGTGCTCGCTTCTGCACAGTTCTGCCGGCTGTGCCGCTGAGCTGCTGCCGCTGCCGATGTTGCCGCGGCGGCGGCTGCTGCTGCTGCTGGTGCTGCTGCTGCTGCTACTTCGGAAACGATTAGGAGGAGGACGCCCAAGCACGACCTGAGCCTGCGAGCCACCCAGGACCAATGTGCAACCTGCTCTGGAATCAAACCCATAACACACGCACGCACACCCAGTGGCTCCTGCACGCGAGCCCTCGCGCGCACACACGCGCTCGCCCGCGCGCCGCACAACACACGCGCGCACACACACACACATGCACACACGCGCGCGCGCGCGCGCACACACACACACACATGCACACACACACAGTGCCGTGCGCCGCCAGCCCGCCAGCCTCGCGGTCCCTGAACAGGGAGTAGGAGCCAATCCCTGGGCCCCGAGAGCGCTCACCGGCCCAGGCCGCCGGGGCTGGGTGGTGGCACTGGAGCTGCAGCTGCGGTGGCTGCGGGGTACGCAGCCAGGGAGGGGCTCACGGCTGAGAAAGAGGGGCGCTAGGGACACGCGCACCCCTTTGTCTGCAGAGAGAACCCCAGTTGGGCGTTTCCAAGCCCAGGAACTGAGCGCGCAAGCCCCGGGCGGCTCAGAGGTCAGTTCGGCTCTGGGGTTAGCTTGGGGAGGCTTAGATCCCTGGCTGCACGCATCGAGGGATCCGCTCTGCGAAACCCGATGCACCGCAGCTACACCCGGGTCACTGCGAACAGGGGAGCTCAGCAAGCCTTCGAGTCCTGCGGACTACCCGAGCCTGCTCTGGCTCTCGCGAGCATACCCAGTGCTCGGCTGGACCCAGACCGCTTCTTCCAGGGTTAGGAACCGCAGAGCAGGGCAGAGCCGAGCTCTGTAGCTTCCTGAGAAGCAAAGGTTCCAGAGCCTTCAGCCGCTGCTCACCTGCCTCACCTTGGCTGCCCGGTTGCCCTGAACCTGCACCCAAGGACATAGTAATGGGGAAGGTAGACTTCCAGACCTCAGAGAGGAGTTACTTCTTTTTTTATTTTTTTTCCATAAAGAGAATCTATCAAGAGAAACAATTCTTAGCCCAGGAAAGGCTGTTTCAGTTTACGGGGTAATTAACAGAAAATCCAGCAGGGCCTGGCAGTTTTAATAGTAACAGCTGAACGGGTATTGCTTGCTTACCGTGTGCAGGCTCTGCGGAATGTGTTGCCTATGAATTATCTCATTTTAACCTGTTCAAACACTGTATGATCCACCCTAGGAGGAAACCGAGGCCCCAGAATGTTACCAACTGCTAGTATATCATACTCAATGCATCAAGAATCTAAACCCTGCAGTCTGACCCTTAGTCACTGGAGATAGGATGAGGAGTGTGGATGAACACTAGGCAAGTAGAGCAAGGTAAAGTCCTGGTGGGCGTTTGGGTGATAATATCCTGTGGCCTTAAGCTGTACCTGGCTTGTTGTCTTCAATCACCCACAAACCTTGAAAAGCTGCGTGCCTGAAATCTGCCAACGTCACAATAGTACTAATATTAGTAATACTTATCTCTTGGTCACTCTTTTGTTTAGGTGCCATCTTAATCTTTAAAGGAACTCTGTAAAGAAACTATCGTACCCCACTTCTTCATATGAGGAGACGGTGAGATGTGGTGTTACTTCCATCAAGGGACAGGCCTGAATGAAGGCACCGTCTGTCCTGCTGCAAGGTCTATGCTGTTTTCACTACAATATGCATATTCCTTAGTTGCCTTCTGAATAAAGCCATGGGATGAGGCCATGGCAATGACTTTTGATTTCATTCAAGAAATTCATTGATTTTGTAACATTCACTCATTCAAGGATATTTACTGAGCATTTACTTCCTTCAAGGTGCTATCCTACTGTGGCAGGGGATGACAAAGACATCATCTATATACTCTTTGGGGCTTATCTTCTAACAAGAAGACAGTGATCATATGCTGAAAATGCTAATGAGGGCCATTTACTCAAGGCTTGCTAGGAATACGTTTCTCTCCCCTCTTCATCTAGCAAACTCCTATTTATCCTTCATCTATCTGTTCCAGCAGCAACTTCTTCAGGGAAGTGGTCTGAGATCTTTCTGGCTGATTACAGGTGTTCAAGGCATCGCATAACTTTAAAAAACTTGTAGATTCAAATTTCCATTTGTGTTAGGACTTAGCTAGTATATGTCTCCTAGACACACACAAACCCTCTAGACTGTAAACTCCAGGGGTACAAGAATGTGTCTTTTTTAATTAAATTCACTCTCACTCTCTAACACACACACACACACACACACACACACAAACTTCTCTTGGAATAAGAATAATTCTTAGGTGGGAGAGCTGTTTATATTCCCAGTTCACAGATGAGTGAAATATGGCTGAGAGAGATTAAGTAGCTTGCAGAAGGTCACATATCTGGATAAGTGGCAGAGAAAGACTCCAACACAAGTCTGTCTGGTGCTAAAGTCCACGTGACTAAACTCTGTCATGTTGTCCAATAGCCAGCCAATCAGACTACATGAAAGGGGATCATGGGACATATGGCAGACAGATGCTGGGGATGACATTATGGGGGAATACAGAGATAAATCATTCTGTATAGCAAGAATTAAAGAGGCATGCAGTAGGATATTCTGTTTTTCTTTCTTTCTTTCTTTCTTTCTTTTTAAGATAGGGTCTTGCTCTTCGCCCAGGCTGGAGTATGGTGGTACAATTTCTACTCACTGCAACCTTTGTCTCCCAGGTTTAAGCGATTCTCGTGCCTAAGCCTCTCCAGTAGCATTACAGGTGTGTGCCACCACACCAGGCTGGTTTTTGTAATTTTAGTAGAGATGGGTTTTTGCCAAGTTGGCCATGCTGGTTTTGAACTCCTGGACTCAAGTGATCCCACCCCACTGGCCTCCCAGAGTGCTGGGATTACAGGCATGAGACACTTTGCCAAGGATATTCTTAATCTACTAATGGGCACCCACCATATGCGAGGCACCTTGCTTAGACTTTTTTTTTTCTCATTTTAACCTTAACAACAATTCTTTTGGCTAAGTGCTTATATTTCCAATTTACAGGCAATGAAACTACGGCTCCCAACAAACCCAAACCTGCTGACTATAAACCCCACGGGGAGAGTGATATGTCTATTTTAATTTCCCATTTTATGTCATAGTATCTGGCAGCTAAAGTCACTCTCTGTCCCTCTCTCAATCCCTCTCTTACACACACACACACACACACACACACACACACAAGCAACTTGCCCAAGGTCTTACAGCTAGTAAGTAGCAGAGTTAGGATTTGAACCTAGGTCTGTCTGACTTCACAGTTTCGGAGGAGATTGGTATGGGGGCAAGGTGATGTCAGTGTGGTGTTCCAGTTTAGCCAGGCTATAGTATTTGATAATGCCCAAGGATCTATCTGCCAGGAAGAGGTACTGCGGGTGCATTTTCCCCTTCATCAAATCGTATAAGGAAT
Source organism: Saimiri boliviensis (assembly GCF_048565385.1). Classification (NCBI taxonomy): domain Eukaryota; kingdom Metazoa; phylum Chordata; class Mammalia; order Primates; family Cebidae; genus Saimiri; species Saimiri boliviensis. The sequence goes on from NC_133468.1 coordinate 16,260,622, forward strand.
CTGAGATTCAGAGACTTAAAGTTATTTTACCAAGGTCACAACCAGTGTCATAATGCAGAGCTACATTCTAAACCCAGGCATCTCTCACTGCAGACATGTGGTACAGGATGTTATAAGTGGCAGCGGGGCTATCCAAGATTTTCAGCAGATCCTGGCTGAGGGAGCCAGAGGGGAACCCTCACTCAGAGAGGACATGCTGCCCGGAGCCAAGCAAGCCTCTGCACCACCCCTCCCACCTGTTACTTCTCCTCAAGGCTCCACCTTTGTTCAGTCCCCTGTTCCTCTGCCTTTTCAGGCCTTACCTGTAACCCAATGCCTCACCGCCTCCTTGCTCATTGTCAGCAGCAGCAGTGGCTACAAGCCACGGGAAAGTAAAAACTGCATTTTGTACAGCTCTGCTTCTAAGCTGACTGCTGGGCATGCTCAGTGATAAAGGGAAGCTTTGATTACAAATAGGAAGCTTTTGTTAAACACCTTTCCATTTCGGAGTATTACTTTGTAACTGGATCAGTGTGTGTAGCCCTGTGCAGAGATCTTAGCCTATACCAATCAGGTCTGTAAGAAGGAGATGCTTCCATATGGAAAAGTATCTCAGTCTTTTGCATCCTCTACTTTATCTCTAGCATTCGTCTCCCTGTTCTGTCCTCTCTGTAGGCGCACACAAAGAGCATCCACAAATCGTATCCATTTTGTTTACATACCTCACAGCTATAGACATATGCATCCAGCTATAAATACACACCAGCCCGATTTGTCTCTTGAAATTGTTTGGCTATTATTTAACCTGCTCTACACTGAAATATTAGGAACAAAGTGAGGTTTCTAAGAAAAGGTTAAATATTAACCCCTCTTTCCTCCCTCCTCCCCACTACGATAAAGGTATTCCCTAGAAAACACTTCAGGCAGAAGAAAGGTCTCACGGATTTTTGATAATCCCTTTCTATGTATATGGTAGGTTGATTTTTGTTCACATATGCAGTGCAATTCCTAACTCGTGATAAGAATAACCAGTTAAGAAAGGCATGAAGGGCAACCTTCAAGGAAAACTTCGCAGAAAACTTAAAATGTTAGTTGATATTCTGCTGGGGCATCCAGGACACGAACTTTTAAGCTTTTTGATAAGTCATGTAACACTTTATAATGCTGAGTACTTTAATATAGATCATCAGAGTTATTCTTCGTAGCAACTCTGCAGCAGGTACAGCCATGATCCCCATTTTATAGACGGAGAAACAGAGGCTTCAAAAGAGCAAATCAGATACAGTCAACTCATACAATTAGTAAGTATCCAAGGTGGAAAGCAATGCCAAGCTTGTCTGCTGCCTAATTCTGTATGGTGAACTCCGCATTCTGCTGTCTCTAAGTTCTCACATCCATTTGCACACGGAGGCAGATGTAGGGAGGTGTGATGGTGACGGCTTATTTTTACTTAGTGTGCTCAACACTTCATGTATAGTAGTATCATTATTTTCCAAGAACACTTAAACTCAGGCTAGCCTCTCAAAGGGAGCCTTATGTGTTTTATTTGGCAAATTAGAAAACTGATGTACATGGAGCTTGGAGGGCAAGACCAAACAAAATGAGTGTCACTGGAGCAAAGGCATCTGAGTTCTCATTGATGAGCCTTTATTCCCTTTGCTTTTAAATAGCATCACACTGTAATTGTCAGTCATTTCCCAGGTCACACAGTCTCAACAGACATTCTCATCAATTTTGTAAAATCCTTTACAGGGTATAGGTACTGGAGAATTCTCACTTTCATCAGGATGGGAAATTTAGAAGTAGAAACAAACAGATTGTTTTTGATCACTGCAATTCTCCATGTTTGTTTCCAGTGTTTTCACCATCCTTTAAAAGATTTAGTAGACGCTGTGACTTCCCACTTTTAAGAGAGGTCAGGAAAAACCCTTGAGAATATCATCTCAATCAGGCAGATTAACTCGATGCCATTAGTTTACTCATGTGGCAGCATTTGCATTTTTTGTATAGGGCACCTTGTATAGAAAAGGGTAACCAATGAGATCTTGGTTCTATAATTTAAGGGTAGAAATCTTGTTTGGGATATTGAACGACAATTATTTATCTTTCCAGAAATGAGCCAGACAAAAGAAATTATGTCTGAGAACCTCACACAGATGTAATAGTACAGTTTGAGCAGCCCAAATCGAAAAACTTGAAATCTGAAATGCTCCAAAATGGGCAACTTTTTGAGCACCAATATGACTCAAGTGGAAAATTCCATGCCTGATACCTTAACTTTCTGATGGCTCAATGTACACACATTTTGTTTCATGCACAAAATGATGTAAAATATTTTATAAAATCTCTTTCATATTGTATATAAACAGTACATGAAAGTTAAATGAATTATGTGTTTACACGAGTCCAATCCTTAAGGTGACTAATTACACATATGCAAATATTTAAAAAGTCTGAAAAAATCCCAGCTCTGAAACATTTCTGGTCCCAAGCATACTGGATGGGCAATACTCAACCTGTCTCTGAATTTAAATTCCAAAACCCTTTACATAGTTGCTCAGAGCCCAAAGAGAATTAGAAAACAAGAGGTAAACTGCTATTAATAGAAAGTTAATAATAAATCCCAGCACTTTGGGAGGCTGAGGCAGGCAGATCACGAGGTCAGAAGTTGAAGACCATCCTGACCTACATGGTGAACCCCGTGCTCCTAAAAATACAAAAATTAGCTGGGCATGGTGGCGGGCACCTGTAATGCCAGCTTCTTGGTGGGCCAAGGTGGGAGAATCACTTGAACCCGGGAGGCAGAGGTTGCAGTGAGCCGAGACTGCACCATTGCACTCCAACCTGAGCAACAGAATGAGACTCTGTCTCAAAAAAAAAAAAAAAAAAAAAAAAAAAAAGGATAAAGAAAGAAAAAGTAAAGAAAAGCAAAAAGAAAGTTACTAATAATAAGAAACAGAAAGTGATAACCAGAGGATAAAGAAGATAAAATTTAAATTTTCCATAAAAAATGTGAAGACTTAATTTAATATGTAGGTAAGCCTCCCAATACTGCATTTCAATAGCACTTCAGCATGTCTGCAAATTACAATACTGTAGAATAGCAATGATATTAATGATGTTGACTTTGAATCCATTTTTCAATTGCGGTGTGATGTGCTTTTCCTCCCATAAACCAGTATGTTCCAACACATCTGATCAGCAGCGACTGCCTGGATAGGTATTTGGAGGCCATATCTAAACCACTGACATTGTTCTGAGTGATGAGACTGATTCGTTGATGGCTGCTATTGCTAAGGACCCAGTATAGTGCTGTAAACGGAGCATATTCCCCAAATATAGGGCCAATCCACATTTCCTAGATTTGTCTTCTATCCTTTTCCCTACCTAGGCCCTAGTCAAATGATTCTCATAAACCATAATTTCCTTTGTCTATGGTTCCCCCTCTTATTTGCCTCCATCTGGAACATCACCCAACCCCCATCAGTTCCACAAGCCAAGTCCTCTTTCAATATCCTACGTAGGCATCATCTACTCCCAAAAGTCTTCCCTGAATGCCCCAGCCAAAAATCCTCCCCCTTTTCTGACAGTGCTTCTTTGTTGGTGTTCATCATGTCTCCTTTATGTTAAGGTTATTAATGTTCTTGCCTTCTCTTTCCAGCCAGACAACAAACCCCTTGAATGCAATAACCTTGTCCAGATCTTCTTTGAATCCATCACTGTGATTCACACAAAGACTTGCACTGAATAAAGTATATGTTATAGGAATATATAAATAAATGAAAGGCGGGTGCTCAATATTTGTTGAATTAATGGACATAAGATTATTATTACTATTCTCCTGCAGTGTCACAAAGAGATTAAGTTATGCTTTGTAGGCCAGAGAAGAGGGCTGACGCTTTGGAGGCTCTATGAGTAGCTAGGCTCTGGGGAGACAGTGACACAGCACCAGCTCTAGAGCAGCTCAGAGGGCAATAGAAGAGACAGGAAAGTAGATGCCCATATGTAATAGGTGAAGCTGATAATGTGAGATTCAACAGGATTTTTTTTTTGTCTTGAAATCGCTCACAGGTTAATAAAAAGCTGATAAGCACATTGGATTAGAAAATTTTATATAATATTCTGATGCATTGACTGTCAAGGGGCTCAGTCCTAAAAGAATGTTTTGCGTTTGTTAATGTATGTGCATGCGTGCATGTGTGCACATGTGCATTTTCACATGCTCATGCTTGCTGGGATGCGTAGAGTGAAAGGAGCATGCAGAGGTTCCACACGATCTTTTGAAATGTCTCCAAAAAAAAAAGAAAGAAACTGATGATTCCCTTTAGACGAAAGAGAAAAGAGAAAACATCCCTGAATAAATAATACCTTTCAAGAGGCTTGATACATTGTAAAGAGCATTTTCACTGATTGGTAGAAATTCTTTTTGATTAATTAATTACTTAATGTTTTCAAAGCATTTTCAAGATGAAAAACATTTTTCGAGGGTTATATAATTGTTATTTTTCCTATGCACTCTGGCTTTCCGCATTACTAAGTTTGTTTTTCTCTCCCGTTGCTCACCAATCCACGTATCCTCACAGAGGCATGGTAGAGAATACTCTCAGAGAATAGAGACATAGAGATGGGTTACTAATGAGCAGGGAATAAGAAAAAATAACTCTGAAAATACACTTTAAAATGGTATTTGAAATATAATCATTCAAGAAAATGCAGAGGAGCATCGTGCTAAAAAACTAGTCATATCCTCTACCAGGAAAATTCCTTTTACTCCCTTGCAAAAAAAAAAAAAAAAAAAAAAAAGGTGCCTTGTATGTTTCTTGGACTAATACTTACAGTTTTACAGTTTAAGGAAAAACAATGACTATCTTTTACAGTTATTGTTCTAGTACTTGGCTTATACTAATAAAATTTTTCCTCAAAGCAACAGTTAGAGATACTGTTATTATAAACATCTGACAGTTGTAGAAAATGAGGACCACGGAAGCTAAATGACTCACCCACGACCATTACAGCTTGGCAGTGACACACCCTAGCACTTGACCATGACGCTGGGAGGAAGGAGATGGGGAACGGAGGATGAAAGCGGGAAAAAAAAGGAAGTAAGAAGGAGGGATAGAAGGGAGAAAGAAGGGAGGGAGAGAGGGAGATGAGCCAAAGATCCTCATTGTTAAAGAGTGTTAGAGATTCTGACTATACCCTACCCCTGCAGTATCTGATGAACACTAATAGATTAATAAATAGAAAATAAATGAGGCTGACATGCCCTACTGGTGAAACTAATTCACGTGACAAAGGTGATGTAGCTTCATTTCCAAAGTGAAGGTCTATATTCAAACAGTCTAATCCAACATTCTGCCCACAGACCCAGGCCCCTAAAATCCTCATTATCATCAAATGCCATGGCACCACAGGGATAACAAAGTCCAGAGTCATGACCCTCTGACTTCCCTTTGGTTAAAAGCAACTGTATAATTTTTTTTTTTTTAAGCTTCTTGATAGAGCGTAAAAAGTAAGGGCTTCAGATGACACCTTTATAGCACCTCAGCCCCTTACTCACTGTGTGACCTTGGTCCTCATTACTTAACATCTCTGAATCTCAATCACCCTATTTACAAAACAGGGACAAAAAAAAATCCTCTCCTAGATTTGTTGTGACAATTATTTAATTGTGAAAATACAAGGAAAGCAACTAGCAATGCCCAGAATTTAGTAGGTGCTTCATTAAAAAATAATAATAATAATTCCAACAGTCTGTCTTCCCCACTTCCTCTCTCTTCTCTTCTCCTCTCTCTCTCTCTCTCTCTGTCTCAAGCTCACGTGGCCTGGCCTGTTGAAGAACATGCCAACAAATTCCCAAGCAGCAGGCTCCAGAGTGTGAAAAATGGTAGACTGAGCAAAGTCATGCCACTGAAACCCACTGTTTGGTTCAGCTGTGCCTCTCCCCATCCCAGACATTAAAATACCAATGTGATGAACAAGATGTGTAATCTCTGAAATGGGTGAGCTAATAAGACTCTCAGAACAACACTGAGACCAAGCGTTAGGCACAAGGACAAAAGTGTAAAGTAAGACAGGAGTACAGAAGGTACAGGCCTTCTTGGCTCCAGGTTTCTCATTTAAGGGGAAGTAATTAACAAAACTCTTTTCAGATATGAGATGTGAAGACACTAAAGCCCTAGAATCAATGGAGGGAAGCAGCAGAACAACTCCCGCCCTCTCCATCCACTTTGGGTAGGTGATCCCAAGCAGGTTGCATGACATTTTTCAGCTCCAGCTTTTATCATCTGAGATAAGATGCCTAAGCTAACCCATAGAAAGGACTTAGGACAGTATCTGAGTGTTAGCAGTGGCTTTGGAGGTGATGTAGAGGCAACCCTCTCCTGGAGAAAACACGGGGTATAAAATAAGCTGTTTGTGCTGAGTGGGGCGGGTGAAGGGGAATAAAGGAACAGAGGAAGGACAGCAGTATTGACACGAATCTTTCAGACAGTGTTCAGCACTGCCAAGGAGCAGCAAAAAGGTTGCAATGTGGCTCTCACTTGTATGTGTTTTCCAGAGGCCTCCAGAACCTTCGAGGCTGTGTTCTCTTCACCCACTCCACATTCTGAGAGGCACAGGAGACCCCGAGCTCGCTCAGACAGGAAGATATTGAGTGGGTTGGAATTCGACTTCCTATTTTTCTTTCTTTTTTCTTCCCCAAAGCCTTTGAACAGTTCACAGCCATCAACAAGCATCCTCAGAGAAGTAACAGGTTAGGGCAGGTTAGAGCTCTGCCCAGAAACCTGTGAGGAGGTGAGTTATAATAAGAACGCTGTACTCACTGCATCTTCCCGACCTTCTGTCTCGGGTAAAAGAGACGACCCCCACGGCAGGGCTTCCAGAAGCAGTTGAGAGTGCCCTGTGATTATGTCACACCGACTTGGAGGTGCAGAATGCCCTTCATAGTGAAATAAAGTTGGAGAAATCAGAGCGCAGAATATTTTTGGTTCTGAGATTAAAAGTAAAAGGCCCGTGTCCTTTCCTGCCAGCCAAGATTCCACCCCACCCCCCTATCCCCAACCAGGAGCACTTCAAAGATACTCTAATAGGAAAGGTTGCCAAATAATTGTCAGAGAGGATTAGTATTATCAGTGACCAAACTGTGAGTCTTTGGTCTTCTGGCAAGCCAAGTGGAAAGCAGAGCCAGCTCCAAAAAGCAGTTTCTATGGAGAGCAGAGAAGTAGCCCTTATTCCAGGGCAAGGGAGTTAGGCAGCATTTAGCACCCCATATGAGCAGACCACTTATTCCTAGAACAGACTAGCTATAAGGCACGTTGCCCTCACTTCTATTCGATGATAAAGATCAAACCTGCAAGGTAAAGGCGAGAGCAATACACAAAGTAGCCATTTAGGGATTTAGATTAGGATAGGTAATTATCCCGCTCCTACCCCCAACCGCATTCCAAATGGGTTCCAAACCTTTACAGACAGCTCTAACAGCCCAGAGCACAGCCATGGTCATGGGGAGGAAAACAGAGAAGGGAACTAAAGCCAGTAATGCATCTCACTTGACATTTCAGCTGGAGACAAGGTAGCAAAGATGAAGCAAGACAGTGGTTCTAGCAAGGAATTAGCTGTCATTCCACTCCCCGAATGTTAACACAGACAGTAAAAGAATGAAATACAAGTTGATTTGATTGCCTAGCTAGAGGAGAAAAGCTGAGAAAGTAAGAAACTACTGTAAGATTCTTGTTGGGAATATTTCCTTATCGAGGATCTTCTTATGAACCATGTTTCTCCTTAAGACAAAAATTGTATCCATGTGTTTCTTTCTTTAAATTGCCTTATCCTACTGAATTTATCATGTCATCTCTTTCTTAACTATCTTCTATGGCTCCCTCTTGCCTTTAAGATTAGCTTCAAAGGGATGTCATGACCTTGATCATCTATTTTAAACCTACCATCAAGTACTGTCTAATCCCGCTTTTCAATTATGAACCCTACATTTTGATCACACAGATTCATGATTGTTTTGTAAATGCATCATGTTCTGTGTACAGCATGGTTTGCTTCTTTCTTTTGCAATGATCTTCCTCTCTCCTTCACATTTGCTAAATTATTTCTTTTTTCAAAGCTAATGTTAATAGAATAACATTATTCTGAAATCTTTCCAGATTCCTTCTGGAAGAAATCAGAATTCTGTCTTCTGTGATTTATCGTATAGATATTTCATCTTTATTATTTTCGAAATTATTTTACTATATTACTTTGATATGATACTTATTGTGCTAATATATTGCTAAAAAACTGAATTATTTGTGGGCTAGGAGTCTTGTCTTATTCTTATTTGTACGGTGAATGGCTGTCTACAATAGGCAACCCATTATTATTTTTTTTAACCAAATGAAAATAAGAGGGGTATTCAGAGTTTGAGTATCAATCGGTTAATCTCACCTATTTTATGTTACAACAGATCATGTGATCATGACTAAAGCACACACCACCATCTGGTGGCAACATGTATAAATTGCAGTATCGAGTTTAGGATAGAGGTAAATTTTCTGAAATTTCTGCCTGCGAGTTTGATTTTAAAAATAGTGACTGGGAGCCCGGTGGGTGGCTCTCATCTGTAATCCCAGCACTTTCGGAGGCTGAGGCAGGCGGATCACGAGGTCAAGAGATGGAGACCATCCTGGCCAACATGGTGAAACCCTGTCTCTACTAAAAATACAAAAACTTAGGTGGGCATCATGGCACGCACCTGTGGGCCCAGCTACTCGGGAGGCTTAGGCAGGAATATCACTTGAAGCCAGGAGGCGGGCTGCAGTGAGCCAAGGTTGCACCACTGCACTCCAGCCTGGCAACAAAGCGAGATTTATCTAAAAATAAAAAAATAAAATAAAATAAAAATAAAAAAAATAGTGACTAGGCATGGTGCAGTGGCTCATGTCTGTAATCCTAGCACTTTGGGAGGCCGAGGTGGGCGGATTACCGGAGGCCAGGAGTTCAAAGCCAGACTGGACAACATGGTGAAACTCCGTCTCTACTAAAAATACAAAATTAGCAGGATGTGATGGTGCACCTCTGTAATCCCAGCTACTCGGGAGGCTGAGGCAGGAGAATCACTTGAAACAGAGAAGCAGAGGTTACAGTGAGCTGAGATTGCACCATTGCTTTATAGCCTGGGCAACAAGAGCAAAACTTCACCTCCAAAAAAAAAAAAAAAAAAAAAAAAACCCACAGTGACTACACTAAGAGTTACCATTTTATTATCATTTTGCTAACAGATTCTTACATTGATTAGCAGATAACTTCATGGATACTTTTAATGCATTGGATTATGCACCTTCTCCAGTTATTTTCCATTTTAAAATTTTATTCATATGCTTTAAATGGATGCAGTTTATTTTATGTAAATTTTATAAATTTTATATTTTAAAAGTCTATTTACAATAGAGTCTATGCATTTGTTTCCATAACAAATAAACCTACTCTATGTAAAACAATGCCGTAGACACTGCATTATTAAAAGTTTTCTCTTGGGTTAAAAGAATATAATGTCAATGCACGTGCCCAGCACTTGGCCAACCAGACATCTCCATAAATTAGCACATTTTTAAGCATAAAATGTTTGCTGACATTATAACAATAGTCCTTAGGCACTGTTGTTGCTGTTGATCTGAAAGGACTATCAAATAAAAAATTATATTTTATATAGCTTAAGAATTAAGAATATGTATTTGATATAATATATAAGAATATTATTTCCCAAGAATTAATAGTAATCCTTTTCAACCTGAATATTGTATCAAACACCACACCCTAGACCAAGACCACATTGAAAATTTATGGTGTGATAGTTATCATATTGCTGCTAGACAAACATAAATGTCTTTCTTTTACTATTGCAACTCACTTTGTGTTCCCCTATACGGTCTTTGAGAATTGAGAGGGAAAATATACTATGGATAAAGTCACAAAGCTGCTCTATGTACACTGACTGCCACTCAAAGTAAGATGCAGCCTATATCTCTATTTGGATACATAACGTAACTCCAGTGTCAGGCTGCTAGAGGAGATAAGAATCCTTGAAAGTAAAACAATGTGTTTTGACGATAAGAACTTGCTTCCTGAATTGCACCCAGGTCTGAGAGTTTTACTCTCTATATTTGTTAAGTGAGAATTCATGTGGAGGCCTCTGTAAGCACCTCCATACATCTGGTCTTTCCTTTCCCTAATCTGGTCTACAAATGGTCATCAGATGATTGCATTAAGCCATCTCTGTATACATATATCACTTTTACTTAGGAGATTTAGACTTCCAACTTTCCACAGAACAAAATCCTAACTGCTTATTATAGTGGTCAAGGCACCTGATGACATGAGTTCCACAGTGTGGCACCCACCTAACTACATGCTATGCTCTATATTCCACCTTTGCCCATCACCAAATATGCTGTGCCATTTCTTATCTTGGTATTTTCCCCTATGCCAGTGCGTCTCAGGCCATAATGCAAATGCAAATCACTTGAGAATGCAGATTTTGATTCAGGGGGTCTGGGACAGTGAGCCTGAGAGCGCACATTTCTAACCAATTCCATGGGATGTCAATGCTGCTGGTCCCAGGATTACAATTGGAGCAGAAGGGATCTATTCCAAATCTCAACCTGCCCATCCATCTCCATTCTCACCCCCTGACATTTTTGACTTTTGAAATTGTAACTTATTCTTGACATATCAACTCTGAATCTCTCTCCTTCTTAACATTTTCCCCTAGTACCTCTAGCTCAGTGGTTTTCGACCTGGCTGCACATTAGAATTACCTAGGGAACTTTCAAAAATCCAGCTGCACAAGCGCACGCCAGGTCCATTAAGTCAGAAACTCTAGGGAAGAGACCCAAGGCATCTGTATTGTTTATAACTCCTCAGTTGATTTCAACCTGCAGCCAAGTCTGAGAGCTAGTGCTTTTGGATGCAAGTGATTTGTGTTCAATACCTATAGCTTTTTGTTCTTATCTGTGTTGAACTTGAACTTACTGTAAACTATCATTGTCTTCATAAATGTCTTGCTTCTCCTACTAGCGTGCACACATTTGAGGCTAGGATGCTTGTCATCTCTTGGCAGGTGGATTATCTTAGCACTTATTCAAGCCCTGTTGGGTCAGAGTTCCTGTGTTCGATTCCCAGATCTGTACATACTGCCTTGCCATGCACTATCTTGGTGTCCTTGGGCTTACACTTTAAGCTCTCTATGCCTTAGTTTTCAACTCTATACATTGGAAATAATAACGGCCATTTCATTATCAGGTATTTTTAATAAATAAGTGAGATAAGGCATATGAAATGCTAAGCAAGTACTGACTTACAGTGTCTACTCAATAAACGCTAGCCATTATTATTATTAATTAGCCTTCTTTGTATGTCTCACATTGTACAACATGGCAGTAAGCAGTCAATAATCATTTGCTGGATGAATAAGTCAATAAATGATGGAGAATAAATCATATTTAATTGCTCTAAAATAAACCCAGAGCAGTCAGCCTTCCACTGAAAAATTCCCATTAATGAATGTTAACTATTTACAAGTGCTTGTAGGTATCTGTATGGCCATTAGCCTAGTGAATTCCAATCTGAGAAAAGATAGATGTTCTCACAATGGAAGAAATCTGACAAAAGATCATAAGGACCAAGTCTCAACGAATGCTTTAAAGTTATTCTCAGTAGCATGTGCCCACTGAGATGTACTAAACCTATTAGCATAAATTTAAAAGATTACACTGAACATATTATTTTCTGTAGGACACCTTTACAACCCAACTCAAGCCACAGAACTTGCTGAATTTCATAATCCCCAAAACGTGTGAATATCTGTCCTTTGGGAATGAGCAGAGCTTTGCCCTCCACAAGAGGGACATTGTCTTGGCCACCACAAGTGTAAACAGAGCAGCTTTATAATGATTCTTATGTCAACAGAGCATTTCATTACCACTGAACAGTAAAGCAGGTAGGTGCCTGAAGACTGCAAGACATAATACATAATGTGATGGAACGGGTGAAGTCTGCCTATTACCAGTGTGAACAGAGGCCTTTTGTTGGAATCCATCCTGGCAGAATGAATAGCCTCTGTTATGTTTATTGATTACACCCGAAGTATTGAGGTAGAGGTGGCTGGAGCTGCCCAGAAAAAAATAGTCAGATGCCATTGTGTGCCTTTCATTTTGGCAAGGCCAGATAATCAGTCAGAAATTCACTTTTAAACTCTAAACAAAATGTTCAATAGTCTTACATCTCCCAAGAATAAAATCAAGCAGAAAAAGAAATGTCTTAAGTCACTTGTATTTAAGCACTTTTCACTAACTCTGTGGCTGCCATCCTAGCCCACAGTACCATTGACCTTTGCCTGAAGAGCTGCTACAAGGTCCCCTTGGCCCTACTTTCTTCCTACACAGTCAATATACTCTTAAAAATTCTATCTGATCATGGCACTGTCTCACTTACAGCCCTCCAATGACTTCCTATTGTAGTTTGGATAAGATCCAGACTCCTTGGTGGTCTTACTCGTTCTCAAATGGTCCAGCCTTGCTTAATCGTTTGACCTCCTCCCAGGCTGCATGGATCACCACAAGGCCCAGCAGGCTCTTCCTGCTCCTGACAACTTCAAGCTGATTTCTCCTTCTCGACTTACTTTTCCCTTTTACACTTTCCTGGAGTTCTTTCCTTAGATTTTGCAGATCTTGTCCCTCATTCTGTTCTCCCCTCTATGCTCGTTATCCTATCACTCTCCTTTATTTTCTTCATAGACGTTATCATCATTTGTTAAGCGTCTTTCTTCTTTTTAACCTAAGTTTGATCACCTTTCAAGATCTTGGGCCTCCGCCGGCACAATGGCTCACGCCTGTAATCCCAGCATTTTGGGAGACCGAGGCAGGCAGATCGCAAAGTCAGGAGATCAAAACCATCCTGGCTAACACAGTTAAACCCCGTCTCTACTAAAAATACAAAAACTTAGCCGGGTGTGGTGCCATGTGCCTGTAGTCCTAGCTAATCAGGAGGCTGAGGCAGGAGAATCGCTTGAACCCTGGAGGCAGAGGTCGCAGTGAACGGAGATCCCCCTACTGCACTCCAGCCTGGGCAACAGGGTGAAACTCTGTCTCAAAAAAAAAAAAAAAAAGCAAAAAAGATCTTTGGCCTCAAGTAGCACTGAACACAACATAGGAGTTCAACACTACATAGTTTTGTTTAAGTAAATGAATGAAATTAGCAGTCTGCTTACCTTAACACAAACTTTTATTTTCCACACACAACACGCAGTAATATCCGTATTTTGACCCAAACCATAACCTTCTCCCCTTCAGTAAAAAATAAATGAATAAATAAAAATTCAGGAAAAATGTTCTGTACCTGAATGAGAATGATTTTCCTTTTGGTAGCACTATTAGATATTATCTGTTTTATGTTATTGGCAATGAAAAACACAGATTTGTCATCAACCAAAGCAAAACCAAAGTGTGCCTATTTATTCTTTATTATTATGTATTGTGATACACCTAAATGAAAATTACAATACCTATTGTGTGTGTGTGTGTGTATGACTGGCTTTTGGTTTTTCATTTAGCATCATGTTTCCAAGATCCCTCAATGTTGTAGCATGTATTAGTACTTCATTTCTTTTTATTGCCGAATAATATTTCATGGAACAGTTATACAATGTTTTATTAATCCATTCATCAGTTGATGACCCTTTGGGTTGCTTACACTTCTTGACTACTGTGAATAACGTTGCTATGAACATTTCTGTGAAAGTTTTTGTGTAGATGTGTTGTCATTTATCTTGGATATAGACCTAAGAGAGGAATTGCTGGATCACATGGCAACTATAGGTTTAACTCTCTGAGGAACTGGCAAGATATTTTTTAAAGTGGTTGCTCTATTTCAGATTTCCACCACTGATGTATGAAGGTTCTAATTTCTCCACATCCTTATCAACATTTGTCCTTGTCTAAAATTTTTTTAGTATGTCCATCTCATGAGTGTGAGGTGAGACCTCGTTGTGGCTTTGATTTTCATTTCCCTAATTAATAATGTGGCATCTTTTAATGTGATTCTTGGTTATTTGTACATATTCTTTGGTTGTTCATTTTAACTTCTACCATTGGATTTCTATCATTATCTCTTATCCATTCTTTAAGTGGATTATTTTTCTTTTTATTATTGAATTTCTAGAGTTTTTAAATATATTCTGAATACAAGTCATCAGATTAATGATTTTCAAATATTTCTCCCAATTTTGTGGAGTTTTTTTTTTTTTTAACTTTCTTGATGGTGTCATTTAAAGCACAACTTTTTAAAAAAGTTTTGATGAGGTCTAATTTAATCATTTGTTGTTATTCATTATATATAAGAAAGCATTACCTAACCCAGTCTCACAAAGGTTTACTCTATTTTCTTTTCAGATTTTTATTGTTTCAGCACTGACATTTAGCCTACAATTAACTTTGAGTTAACTTTTGTGTATAGTATGAGGTGCGGGTTCAACTTCGTTCTTTTGCATGTGGACCCCCAGTTGTCCTAACACCATTAATCAAAAAGGCCTTTCTTTCCCCTGTTAAACTGTCTTGCCACCTGTGTAGAAAATCACTTGGCCATAAATATACGAGTTTATTTCTGGAATCTTCTGTTCTATTGATCAATAGGTCAATCCTCATGCCCGTTCTACATTATTTTGAGTATTTCAAGCTTTATATTATAAGTTTTGAAATCAGGAAGTGTAAGCCTCTCAATTTTTTTTATATATACAAAACTATTTTGGATATTCTGGGTCCCTTGTATTTGCAAAGGAATTTTTGGATCCAGTTGTGAATTTCTGCCAAAAATAGCCAGCTTGGATTTTGAAAGGGATTATGTTGAATCTGTAGATTAATTTGAGGAATATTGCCATCTTAACAATATTCATTCTTCTGATTCATACCATTGGGTGTCTTTCCATTAACTTAGTTTTTTGTTAATCTCTGACAACATGATTTTGTAGTGCACATATCTTATACTCCAATTGATACAGTTTTTTCTAATTATTTTTTTGATGCTATTGAAAATGGAATTGTTCCCTTAATTTTTTATAGGTATATCCAAAATTTAATACGTGGAACATAAATGATTTAGTCAGTTGTCTTTCAAGGAAATATAACAGATAGCTGATTTTGTGCAAATTTATATCATGCCAAGGATGTTGTTCATTTTTAACTTCTACCATTGTAATCTTGTTGCCAAATACGCCTGTAATCCCAGTATTTTGGGAAGCCGAGGTGGGTGGATCACAAGGTCAAGAGATCGAGACCATCCTGGCCAACATGGTGAAACCCTGTCTCTACTAAAAATACAAAAATTAGCTGGGCATGGTGGCGCGTGCCTGTAGTCCCAGCTACTCAGGAGGTTGAGGCAGGATAATTGCTTGAACCAGGGAGACAGAGTGAGCCGAGATCCCACCACTGCACTCCAGCCTGGCGGATGAGTGAGTCTTTGTCTCAAAAAAAACAAAGAAGAAATAAAAAAAGGCGACAACAACTGAAGAAGTTAAACTAGAAACATTTCTCCAATCTCCTGTAAAATGCAGATGGTTAAATGAGATGCTAAAAATGATGTGGGTTAAACTCTGTCATCTCTACATTTTAGGTAGCATGCATTGCTGAGAGCATACCTTCATATAAGGTTCTGACACACACAATCTTCCTGACAGGATTTATGAATTAGAAAGGAAAAGGGGTTTTTAAAAATTGCAGCAAATTTTATAGAAAGCATAAAAATAAATTTAGCCTTCAAAGTATATTTCAAGACAAGTCTATGGACATGATCTTTTGAAACAATGCATTCTTTTTTACATGATGTTGAGTGATGTTATTTATTATAAGAATTCTGTTTAATGATATTGTTGTCCCAGTGATGTATTTTATATACTCTACTTACTGAAGCATTGTTTCCTTCTGGCTTCAAAGTTTTGAAAAACCAACTCTAGATTCTTGTTTTTAACTTTAATTAGTAAGGTAGCCTTAATACTTTTTAAACATTCAAATGAAAATACTGCTGCAAACCAGGCTTCTGGAAGTGGTCTGACCTCTCTGGTCATTGCTTGATGCTTTTTTTTTTCCTTCTAAAATTATGGAAGAGGAGGCAGATGTGTTAGGGATATACAGCTGTGTTATTTCTTGAAACAGCTGGTGCCAAGTTGTCAAAAGAAAAGCTCTCCTTTCCAAATATTGCAAGCCTTGTGTAAGTAGACATAATGTAAGCTATGTACCTACAGTTATTGATTCCGCTCATTGACAGCTGAGGTGTTTAATATATCCATCCCCTTTGTAATGCCATTTTAAAACTCTTTGAGGATTAGGAAGGCAGTTTTCTCAAAGGTATTCTTGAGAGAGCAAAGGCCAACTAGCCCTGTAGTTGTGAGAGCTCTGACAGAAACTCTGAGGAAAATGGAGCAGAGAAGCTAGCAGATAAGTTCTAACCTGCCACAAATAATGATTTTTAAAAAGCCCCAGACGAATGCGCTTTGCTACTTTACATAATGCTATAATGCATTAACTCATGTACTATGACTGGTGAAAGTTTATTTATTCATTTATTTCTGCCGCAGGCAAATACCGGATAAATGCTTACAATAGCAGGTTAGCAGGTGTTTTGGCTACAGCCATTATTAAGAACCTCCTTGATGTACAGGAACTGTTTGACTGCTTGCCTAGTTCTAGCCCACGTGGAAATTGTCAAAGCCTTTAGCGATTTGCAGAAAATAAAAATAAAAAAAGACCAAGATTTGATGCTATTGTATTTAGATCAATAGAGGATTTGCTATATTCATGCTTGGATAATCAGCTCACAATAGAATGTGCCAGATGCATAGTATGTGTAATCTGTACATCAAGAAATTCTTACCCATCTTCACCATCCACCCATCTTTTCAATTATTTATTTATTTGGAAAAATATTCTCAGATAGTGTTCAACTGCCTCACTAACTATACCCTATGCTAATAAATTTTAGATACTTCTTCAGCTGTTCACTGTTATTGTTTGGTATAATATACCTTCAGGCTACTAAGTGCATCTATAGGTTTTTCTCTCTCTGTGATTCGTCATCCTGTGTGCTTAGCAGATCAGTGAACTGAACTGATGCAAATGAGGCTTGAAATGTTAAACACAACTTGTAATATCGAAGGTTTTCATATCAAATAATTTTGTTCCTAGAGAATCCTAGGGAGATTAAGGATGCACATGGTGTCTAAAATGTCCACCATTTACATGAAATATCCCAGCAGTAGATGGATAATTACCAGCTCACACTAGGAATACAAAGAAAACACAGCCAGTTTATCCTATCCATGTAAACAGACTGGGGAGTTTTTCTGGGAATTAGGTCCGTATAAAACTTACTGAATACAAAACCAAAAATAACTGCAGACATCTGTCTGATAGAAGCTTTTATGATCAGGCCTTGAGGTAGTATTTTCCTTACAACTACACTTGCAACAATTTTCTAAGCCCAGCTGAGAAGTAAAATGTGTAAGGCTGAGCTTTCAAACTAGCCACTGTCAACTTATCTGAAAATTCTGTGAAATAAGTTTTTCATAAACTGTAATGCTAAACTGATTTTCAGGGTATGTTTATACTGCTGTTTTGTGCACAGTGTGAAAGAATTCCTTACTGTGGGTGCTGGGGGAGGCAGTGAAGCAATATGTCATCCAAACTGACGTGAAAGTTTCCTAAACGATGTCTTTGAGGTTTTCCAGTTTGTGAAAGCCAAACTGGAATAACACACCTGAAATTCACTGCCAAAGAAGGCACTGCTGGAGATAAATATGCATTGTTAAGACACAGAATTAGGACGTCTAGCCATCAGCAAGGCATAGAGCAGTGGTTCTCAATTAAGTACGTTTTGCTCCACAGAGAATGTTTGGCAATATCTGAAGGCGTTTTTCGTTTTCACACCTGAGGGGTGAGGGTGAGGTGGGTGCTACTGGCACCTAGTGGGTAGAAGCCAAGGACACTGCTAAACATCCTACCCTACACAGGATATCTCTCCACTGCAAAGAATTTTCCAGCCCCAAATGGCAATATAGCTGAGTTTTGAAAAACCTGGGTACAGTCAGGCAACTATCTGAGTGTCTCAGAATGGGCCTGAATTGTCCAAACAACTACTTAAAAGTCTTCACTTGGCTATGTCAGTGGAAGGCTGGTCTGAGACCACAAATAAAGATGCCTTTGCTTGAGTTAATCAGTATAAACATCCAAAGGCTATGGAGGTTCCTTCGGAGTGCAGGCTGAGATCAGCCGATCAATTGTATCTGGTTTTAATCCATCATGAGGGGCAATCTATCCCACGGGAACTGACAGCGAAAGGTGATGTTTCGGAGGACTGACGTTACATGCTGATTCACTGATGCCTTAACCTCATTCTTGCAAGTACCATTATTTAGTTAAGGTTTATAAAGCGTTGTGAAGATAGAAAATGCTATATAAATGCTAAGTATCATTATTGTTATCTTTCTGAGGAACTGCTTCTGTGAATGATGTTATAGTACAAAAACACACAGATATCACTTCATACCCATTTGTAAGTTTGAGGAGAGGTTACTGTAATGAGTAATTCACACTGTGCCATCTCCTTTGCACTCTGAGTTAAAACAAATTAAATAAAGCTTAATTAGAGAGTGTTTTATGCACTACAAAAATGCAACTGATTGATATTCTGAGTAAATACAGGTTAGCTACTGGAGAAAGAATACTGAAAGGTTTCCAGAATTATAAAATCAAGACTGAATTATTGCCATGATATTAAACATATGGATGAAACAGATAAAATCCTTCCATATATTTTAATTTTTTAATTGTCTTTTTTTGGTATTTAAAAGATAATATATCGTAGCATTTCCCTGTTTTTAACGAATGTTTGAAATTCCAGCATTTCACATCACTAAAATTTCTATTTAATTTTAATTGTGTGACGAAGGGTCTCTTAAAACACTGTGTCAGAGAAAAAGAACAATAAATAAGCAAATAAAAACCTTTAAAGGGCCTATAAAATGCCAATTGTAGAGTGATTACTTAAAAAGTAACTGCTGATGTATTTGTAAATTATTTCTGATTTAATTTTATGATGGGAGTTACTTTCTAAATTGGTAAGCTTTTCTTGAGATTTTGATTCAGGTAGAAACTGTCAAACTGTCAATGGATATGGTAGTCACATTTTGACTGTCATGCCCAAGGCAGTGTGGAAAATACCGACACAATATGGTACCACTAATGATTCAACCATTATGAGAACACAGGCAGACATGGTTTACAGTGGCCTGTGCATGTTGATTGCGTTTTTCTGTTAGCCTCCTTCATTTTTATAGAAATCTATGGAAAATCAGGTTTATCCAATTAATAAATTTCTGCCACTTTTGGCCCATGTCTGGTCAAACTCTTTGGCCTACTCCGTGACTACTTAAAATACCTTTTACACTGCCAGAGACAAAGAGAATTAAATTGAGGATTTATAGCAGAAGCAAATTAATTTCTAAAAGAAAAAAAGGAAACATCTTCTCTGTAAATGCTAAAATCACAATATATGTTTGCATTTACATACATACTAATTTCTCTACCCAGAGCCAAAGTAAGATAAATCCTGGCACTCAGCATCTGCCTTTTCCCATTTTCCATGCTAGGTTGCCCCACAGGCTGGTGAAATATTGCTTAGGGCAACATTATCATGACAGAGCATGCCATCCAAGGAAAAAGAAAGAAGCAAGAGAGATGAGGCAGTTCTGATGAGCTGATCTATAGTTCTGAGATCCAAAAAGCTGGAAAGCTATTTTAATCTCCACCTACTTGTAAGCTTTTTGTTTAGGTTTGGTTTGCTCTTATTTTGAATTATATATAGCTGTTGGCAACACAGTCATTCCCTGATTAGAACCATAGGCCTTAATCTGTCCCTGTCGCCATCTTCCAACATTCAAAGTTGGCCAGGGAAAAGTGGGGATCCAGTGACAAATACTTAGGGATCCAGCTCAGAACTGGGGAGGAAGATCAAGGTAGGAAGCAGAATTAATTAAAATTCTTCAACATTCACATAGTCCATTATTTTATTGCTACATATAACCAAGTGGATGAACATTTTCAGAAGTCTTCCGAGTAAGCCCCCCTTTTTCCAAAGAGAAGATCCAAGAAGAAATGTCTGTGATGAATGTGGACATGTACGGGGTGGACCTATAGCTGAAATCAAATGTCTACTTCTATTTAATTTTTTTTCATTTAGTTACATATATCTATTCCAGATTAGCTATTTTTAACACTTACTTAGATACAATTCAAGTACCATACTATTCATCTATTTGAAGTATCCAGCTCAATGGTTTGTAGCATATCCACAGAGTTTCAAAAATAATCCTACACCCTTCAGCTATCACCTTCTTGTCCCTGCATCACCTCCCCCAATACCAGGCAACCAATAATCTACATTCTGTCTCTATAGATTTCCCTTTTCTAGGTATTTCATATGAATGGAATTATCCCACATGGTCTTTTGTGCCTGCCTTCTTTTACTTAGCCTGATGTTTTCAACCTCATCCATTTTGAAACATGTATCGGCACCCCCATTCCTTTTTATAACCAAATAATATTCCATGGAATGGAGCTACCACATTTTAATCATCCTTTCTCTAATGGACATTTGGTTTCTTTTCATCTTTTGGCTACTATGTATAATGCAGCTATATATAGACATTCATGTAGTTTTTGTTTGGACATATACCTAGGATTAGGTATTTTTAAGCATTAATTTATGCATTTCTTAATACTTTCACATTTCCTGAAATAACTTCATTCAAATTCTTCACAGGCATGTTCAACATCAATCTTCATCAGCAGTAAAGTCACTTTTTGACTGATAACAATGTTTGAGAGCACATAATTTTCACTTTCATTCTAATTTTTTGGCAACACAGAACTTTTTAAATCCATGTATGATGATCTCCCTAAAAATTTTATCTTGATCCACAAGAGCTCTTTTATATAATATTTGAACACGTTGTTTACTTGTTTTCTCATTCATCTGAAAAGTTCATACAGATGGTCTTCGAGATGTAACTACCACTTAGTCTGACACTGTTGAAAGGCACTTTTCAAGGCTTTTTTTTTTTACAAGGATACACAGCACTTACAAGTGTGAGGTCAGACCACAAGAATCATTACTAATTTTGTATTAGTTTGTCTCCTTTATTTTTCTGGTTTTGTCAGCTGATTTCTGTTAGAATCCAGAAGTTGCTTTGATTGAGATTATTTCTGGAGAGTGTATTTTCTATTACTTTTTGCACTCACTATTTCTTGGGCTGCAATGTTCTTTCCTCAAATAACAATGTGGCTGGATCCCTCATTTGCTGAATTATCATTTCATTTCACAGAGGTCCTTATATCTAAAATTGTAACCCCACTTGAGAATTTCTAAAAACAAAACAAAACAAAACAAAAAACTCTTGCTTCTGCTTTATCGTCCTCCTTAACACTTACAATTTCCTAACATTTATGTAATTTTCTTATCTACTTTGTTTTACTATTTCTCCGTCCCCTTAGAGTATAAGATCTATGAAAGCAGAGATTTCTGTATTGTCCTCATTGTTGAAACAGCACCTGGAATAGTGCTTGTATTTACTAGGCACTGACTATTTGCTGGATAAGTAAAGTTGCTGTTGAATAGGCTATCCTACTACTCAAAAATAACATATGCAAGGGAGTTCCCCATGTAACAAATCAAATATGTGGACTTTCGTTTTGATCATGAGAAATTTGGGGGAATCATACTGTTTATAATTCGGCATGCATATTAACTGTTACACTATGTTATCTTATTGAACCTCTTATTACTGTAAAACTTTCAACTGTAGAGATCAAAATAAAAATGTACAGATCAATGATTTATTACAAAATAGACATCCATATAACCACCTTCCTGGTGAAGCAATGGAACACTGCCAGCACCTTGGAAGGCCCCTTGTGCTCTCTTTCCTCATCATACTTCTTCCCTCCCTTTCCAGAGTTGTTTTGATCATCATTTCCTCACTTTTCCCTATGGTGTTCACACCTAGACTTTTCTAACCACTATGATTTTTGCCTATTTTCATTTCTTATTAATGAAATAATAAAGCACCCTCCTTATATTCATTTAATTGTGCATAGCTGTAGTTCACTTATTTCCATTACTATATTGCATCACATTGGGTGAATATACAGCAATCTATTTATTCACTCTATAGCTGATTATCATTTATGCTGCCTCTGTTTTGGAGTGATGGCAAATAATAATGCAATGGATATATTTATACATACTTTTGATATAGCTGTATGCATTTCAAATGGATATGTTAGTTTGGACCATATAAACTTGTCAATTGTAATGGCAAATATTGGCAATTTTATATGGTTCAAGCTAATACCTAACAGTGAAATTTCTGGGTCTGTGTATATCCAACTTCAGTTTCCCCAGGAGAGTATGCACACCTACTAGCAGCCTATGAGAGTTCCAGTTGCTCCACATCCTTGCTAGCATTTTGCATCCTCAGTATTTTTATTTTTAAATGTTCTGTTGGATGTGTAGTGGTATCACTTATGGTTTTAATTTGCAAAACTCTGATAACTAATGAGGCTGAGCATGTACAAGTCTATCTTAGGCATTTGGGTATCTTCTTTTGTGAAGTGACTTCAAATACTTGTCCATTTTCTTTTCTACTGTACTATAGCCCTTTTCCTAATTAATTTGTAGGAGGTCTTTGTATATTTTGGACATAAGCTATTAATCCTATGCACATATACCAGTGTTCTTAATGTAAATGTAGCGTAAATACCTATGTTTTTCCTTATTGTATCTCTATCATACCTCTTTACAGAAACTTCCTCATTATACATTTGATGTTCTAAAAGCTTCTTTACGTTTCATAACTTAAGCTATAATTTTTTTCTGTATGGATATCCAATTGAGGTAGTAACATTTCTTGAGAAAACTGTGCTGCTCTCATCTGGTAGTGCAACTTGTTGCATAAATCAATACATAGGTGGGTCTGTTTATGAAATTTTTATTTTGATTCATTTCTCAGTTTGTCTATGTTTACATAATATTGTCCCATCTTAATTATTATAATCTAATGAAATCTTGAGAGTGAGTACAGTAAGTCCTTCAATTCTGATTTTTGCTTTAGATTTCAATGGCTATTCTTGACCGCTGGTATTTCCAAATGCATTTGCCACTGACTTACAAGTTATACTAAGAAAAATTATAAAAACTTCTCAATTTATTTAGGTCATTTTTATCTTCTCAATGAAATTTTAAGTTTCATTGGTAGAGTTATGCACAGCTTTTATGAGATTTGTTGTTTTAAGAGGTTTGTTTTTCCTATGTTTTCATAAACAGTGTGCTTTTATGAAATCATTGTCCAATTGCTCATTTAAAGCAATACAGTTGATTTTATATATTAACCGTATTTATTACAACAATTTTATGCAGATTTTTTAACTTTTCATATAGTCAGTCACATTGTCTGTGAATCAGCAGTTTTATTTCTTTGTTCTCAATTATTGCATTATTTCTTTTTTTCTTGTTTTATTATATTGCTACAACATTTGCTATAATATTGAATATAAGTCATCTTATTAGACTTACTTGTACTGCACCTCAGAGGAAAAGCTTGTAATATATTGTATTAAATATAATATTGACTGTGATCATTTATTTGTTTTGTAAATAACTTTTATAAAATTAAGGAAATCTTCCTTCGGGGTTTGCTAGGTTTCCTATCAATACATAATATTATTTTATTTAAACCTTTCTATATCTCTTATAATTATATGATTTTTTTTCGTTTTTCTGTTAGTATGTTTAGTATCTTTTCTCTGTTAATATGCCTACTGATTTTCAAATATTAAACAAACCTTGCATTCATGGAATGTCTGTTCATAATGTATTATGCTTTTATAAATTGCTGAATCTAATTTGCTAATAATTCACTTAGGATATTTTCACTATGTTCATGAATGGCATTGGCCATCAATTTCTTTTCCATATAATGATCTTTTCAAGTTTTTGATGCAAGATGGGGGGGTTATGCTGGGCTCATATAATAAATGGGGAAATTATTACTCATTTTTCTAGAGTCTGAAAGGGTTTACATTAAATTTGCATCATTTCTTCCTAAAATCTTAGCTAGAATTTTCTGAACCTGGTATTTTATTTTTGGGAAAGTTTTAATTTATGGTTGAATTTCTGTAATAATTATAGGTATGCTTAGATTTTCTATTTTTCTTTAGTAATTATTTTGAGGAATTATTTAATTTAAATGTTTGTATTTATTGACATAAAGTTGTCATACCTTTAAATATGTTTTTAATATTGGCATAAAGTTGTCATACCTTTAAATATGTGTTTAATATCTGTAGAGATGTATTGACCCATTCTCCATTCCCTACATTAGTTATTTTTGTCTTTTGTCTTTTTCTTGACTAGTCTCAACGGAAGTTTATTACTTTCAAAAATTCTTTCAAAGGTCCAGCTTTTGGCATTTTTTTCTTTCTTGCTTGCTCTGTGTGTGTGTGTGTGTGATAGAGTTTCACTCTTGTTGCCCAGACTGGAAAGCAATGGAACAATCTTGGCTCACTATAACCGCCACCTCCCAGGTTCAAATGATTCTTCTGCCTCAGCCTCCCAAGTAGCTGAGATTACAGGTGTACACCACCACGCCCAGCTAATTTTTGCATTTTTATTAGAGACGAGATTTCATCATGTTCACCAGGCTGGTCTTGAACTCCTGACCTCTGGTGATCCACCAGCCTCAGCCTCCCAAAGTGCTGGGATTACAGACATGAGCCACTGAGCCAGGCCTTGGCATTGTTAATGTCTATGCTCATTTTATATTTCATTTGGTTTTTAACTTTTCTATTTTATATTCAATTTGTGGCTATTTTCTAAATTCTTGGAAAGTTAAATTTTCACATCTTTCTTTTTAATAAATGCATTTAATGGCACAGATTAGCATCTAAGAATGTTTTTCAGTAGCAGCCCATACTTTTTTTAATATAGCATTTTCATTATTACTTAATTCAAAATATTTATGCTTCTCATTGTTTTCTTCTTCAATCAACTAGATCATCTATAAGAGCAATTCTTTTATTTTTTATTATTATTTTTTTAGACGGAGTTTCGCTCTTGTTACCCAGGCTGGAGTGCAATGGTGCGATCTCGGCTCACCTCAACCTCTGCCTCCTGGGTTCAGGCAATTCTCCTGCCTCAGCCTCCTGAGTAGCTGGGATTACAGGCACGTGCCACCATGCCCAGCTAATTTTTGTATTTTTAGTAGAGACGGAGTTTCACCTTGTTGACCAGGATGGTCTCGATCTCTTGACCTCGTGATCCACCCGCCTCAGCCTCCCAAAGTGCTGGGATTACAGGTGTGAGCCACTGCGCCTGGCCCCTATAAGAGTATTTCTTGTCATCCTATGTGAATGTTTTCTAGCTATCTTTTCCTAGTATTTGATAGCTAATTTCTTCATGGCCAAAAAGCACATTCTGAATAATTTCAATCCTTCCTTAAAACTTGCTTGATGACCTGGCAAATGCTCCCTTTGCAAATGTTTGGCCTGCATTTAAGATGCATTTTGTAGTTTTATAAGGAGTGATATATACCAGATATATCACTCATCATGTTATTCAAATTTTTAATATTCTTATTAATTTAGTTTTATCCATGTCTGAGGGAAGTGTGTAAAAATATCCCACTGTGATTAGACATTTTTTTTTCATTTTCTCCTTATAGTTTTGTCTATTCTTTATATATCTTCAAGCTAAGTTTTCAGTGCACTCAAATTTAGAATTGTTATATCTTTCTGGTGAATTCATCCAATTATCATTATAAAGTGTTTCTCTTTATCTCTAGTAATTCTGCTAATCTTAAGACTTACTGAGACTTATGTTAATATAGCTAAGCAATGTCTTTTGGATCATATCTGCTAGGTATATAATTTTCCTTTTTTGTTGTTTTACCTTGTATCTATTTGAAATCCTTACTCTGGAATATTTTAGATGAGATTTTTATTAAAATTACATAAATGAGCTTGATAATTTTTCTCTTTATTTGGAACATCTGTTTTTTTTACATTTAATATTTGAGTTTAAACATAAAATAATGCTGTGTGTTTTGTCCTAACATGTTTTCTTTTCTTTTTTCTCCTTTTTCATGCCTCTTTTTAAATTTACTGCTAAATTTTTGTTAACTTATATTTGCTGTCTATTATTTAAGGAATTACAAGTCCTTTGCAATTCTTTTAGAAATGACCTAGAAGTAAATTATATCTTTCATTCTTGCTTTATCAGTGTAATATTAATTTGTTGTTGCCTTGTTCTTGAACTTCATTTACTTTTTTTTTTTTTTTTTTTTTTTTTTTTGTGGAGATAGAGTCGCCAGGCTAGAGTACAATGGCACAATCTAGCTCACTGCAACCTCCACATTCCGGGTTCAAGCAATTCTCCTGCCTCAGCCTCCCAAATAGCTGGGACTACAGATGCACACCACCACGCCCAGGTAATTTCTTTTGTATTTTAGTAGAGATGGGGTTTCTCCGTGTTGCCCAGGCTGGTCTTGAACTCCTGATCTCAGGTGATCCACGCGCCCACCCTGACTTCATTTATTTTATGTGTATGGTTGTTTATTTAAATCCAATTAGGCATGACATATTAATACTTACCATACAGCCTTGTGTTATTTAGTAATATTAATATTATTATTCCATAGTCAATATTTGCTTATATTTACCCATGTGTTCATCATTGTATTGCTGTCATTTCATTCTACATCCTTCATCTTCTATTAGTGATCATTTTCACTTGGTCTGAAGCACAATCTTCAAGAGGTCCTTCTAGCAGCAAATTCTCAGTTTCTATTCATCTAAAAGTGTCTATTTCAGTTCAACAATCTTGAAAAGCATTTTTTCTTTGTATAGAACTTTATTTTGGAAGTTATTTTCTATTAATACTTTACAGTTTATCTTCTGGTATGTCATGATATTAAGAAGTCAACAGTGAGTCTTACATTTGCTTTTTAAAGACAATCTGTCCTTTTACATGGCTGCATTACATTTTTTTTCTTTGTCTTTGGTTTGCAAAAGTTTAATTTTATATGCCTAAGCATAGATTACTTCTTGTATATTCTACTTGTAGTTCATAGGGATTTTTAAATCTAAGGTTTAATACCTTTCATTAGTTTTGGAAAGTTCTGAGTCTTTGTTCCATTAGATACTACTACTTTTCTCCCAATTCCCTTTTCCATTTATTAATGGGATTCAGATTGCACCTATGTTGGATCTCCTTATTGTATCCCATATGTATTTTATATTTTCTTGTGATTTTTTTTAATATTTATGTCTCTTTGGTGTATTCCTAATATTTTCTTCTTATCTATCTTCCAGATCACTAGATCTCTCTTTATTTGTGTCCAATCTGCTGATAAAATCACCCACCGAGTACCTAATTTTGGTTATTGCATTTTTTCAGTTCTGAAGTCTGTATTTTATTCTTTTCTTATTTCCAGAATTATTACTATTTTATTTTCCTGAACATTGCAAGCATGCTTATTTTAAAATCTATACCCTGTAAGTTGAATATCTAAAGTTTAAGTGAATCTGTTTTTATTGTCTGTTGTTTATATTGGTTTTTATTCGTGATGCATGTTATTTGTACTGGTTTTCATATACATTATCTTAGATCTTAGTGTGGTTTTCAAAAATGTATACTTAACATTGAATTTTAAAAATATAGAAATAACTCGAAGACTGGGGTGATGTTATTTTTCTCTTGAGAAAAATTAGCATTTGCTTCCGTAAGATGCTCAGAAGCACAGTTAATCTATAATCCCTCAATCTTATTTCATGTTTGAATTAGTTTGAAACTGGTCAGAGGTCACTGTAAGAATTTATCTAGTTTTCAGCATTCTAGGGATTTAGTCCCTCAGAATCCCAAACTCAAGGGAGTAAGTTCAACAACTGCCCCACACCCCTTCCTTTTGTGGGCTCTGGAATTCATTTGCTGTATCTTAGGCCCATGTGCTATTTTAAAGTACTCTTTAATCTTTAGTCTCTAAGATGATCTGCTCAGTAACTAGAAAATACTCAAGGGGAAATATAGTCTAAAAATGAGATCTTTCTCTGTGTCTCCACCTATTTGCAGGTCACAGCCTTGTAGTATTTCTCTTCCAATGGCTCAAAAGGCATTTATTAGGTTTTTTTTCTCACTGTCATCACAGGAAATCTTGTTCTAAATTACTCAGTGATTTATTACGAAGCCGAAGTCCTACTAATTGCTTACAATAATATAAAATAACAGTATAATTTTTCATAATGATGTAAAGTTTGTATCATTTAGGTCATAAACTAAAATATTTAAAATTTACACTTTGTTAAAATTGATAAAATAATGTCTATATTACTAAGCAGCCAAACTATGAGAAAGTGTGAAGGAAACTTTAATTAATTTACAGCATTAATTTTACTAAAACTGTCAAATCTAATAACTAATATTAATGGTCAATGTAAAAAACAATATTTATTCATATTAAACCCATATGGGTCCACTAATTAAGAATGTGCATATATATGTGTGATATGTATATATATATATATATATATATATATATATATACACACACACACATAAATGCCAAATTATATATATATATATATATATATATATATATATATATATATATATATCACATTCAAACTGAGCTCTCACAAGACTGAGAGAAATTAATTCATCTTTAAGGCTTTGGTAGAGACCTAGTTTTTCCTTTACCATAATGCTTATTAGATGTGTAAGCTATTACTAATGACTTATCATCTGTATCTAGTGTCTGTCTATAAAGTAATAATAAAAATACCACTTCATGGAGCTGTGATGAGGATTGATTATACACATATATAAACTTAGAACAATAGAGAAAACACAGTACATATTCAGTAACCACTGTGTGTCATCCACACCGTAGTCATCACTAAAAGTTAGAGAACTCTGAAGACTTCAGCTTGCTCCAGAGAATATGAGAAAGTCAAAAACATCAAAGAATGCCACTTTACATGAATATCATACAAAATATGGAACACCAGAAAATATTAGAAGTCTCCTTTTTGCTATCCATGGTGAAGAAGCCATTTTTATGATCTCTGCTCACCTGGGTAACCCTAACCCTAACCCTAATCCAACACCTTTGAAACAAGCTGAGCCTGTTTCACTGCTCACACTCAATGGATTCTGCTGGCTTCATAACGATAAAATGCTATGAATAGGATGTATCTTGATCTTCTCTAGGTAACTTTAAGATGCATAGGAGTTCATGAAAGATGGGGAGAAACATGCTTTAAATGTCTATCATCTGAACCTGACCCCAATTTGTTCTATGTTGTAGATTAGAAAGTCATATTATGAATTAATGAATATGTCAGAGTGAGGCATAAATGACTTACAAATGGATTTTGAATGACACTTGGCTCAGAAATTGGGTACTCCCCATATAAGTACAAATTTAAATAGATTTCCTTTTCAAATTTAGTAGCCTCCCTCTTGCCTCAATGAGTGTCGTCTGACTTCTCTCAGGGACTCAACAAGTCAGCTTTAGTAGAGGAGAGGTTGGCAAATGTTTTCTGTAAAGACCCAGAGAGTAAATATTTTAGGTTTTGCAGGCCATATGGTCTTGGTTGCAACTACTGGAGTCTTCTGTTGAAGCTTAAAAGTGTCAATAAGCAATGTGTAAATAAATGGGGATGACAGTATTATGATAAAACCTTATTTACAAAAACAGGCAGGTGCCTGGATTTGGCCCACAGTCCATAGCTTGCCAAATTCAGAAAAGGACCCTGAGGTTGAAGCTTTTTCAACACAAGCCAGATAATTTATTTTGGCTTTTACCTGGCTCTGATTTATAGCTATGGCTGGACATTTATTTTGCCTATATAAAGTACTCTCTGTACTCAATAACTTCTACAAAGGGAGTGCCTTTATTTTGGTTAACCATAGTTTGAAATCTTCATGTGGCTTTTTTAAAGAATATCACTGTGAGATATTTATTATTTAAAGAATGCAATCTTGCAACAAAAGCATATATACATTATTCAAAGACAAATTATTTTAGTCTCAGATATATAAAGATGACTTGAGTGTAAGTGAATTTAAAAAGAATTCTTGGCTGGGCACAGTGGCTCATGCTTGTAATCCCAGCACTTTGGAAGGCTGAGGCAGGCAGATCACAAGGTCAGGAGTTCAAGACCAGCCTGGCCAGCATGGTGAAACCCCACCTACTAAAAATACAAAAAATTAGCCAGGCATGGTGGAGTGAGGCAATTACTTCAATCCGGGAGGCAGAGGTTGCAGTGAGCTGAGATTGTGCCACTGCACTCCAGCCTGGCCACAGAGCGAGACTCCATCTCAAAAAAAAAAAAAAAAGAATTCTTTCTCTCACATTGTTATGCAGACACCCTTGAGCTATAAGAAATAGTTTGCACATTTGACTCTTTTTAGTATTTTCTCACCAACACTTTTATGAGAAATAATCTGTTTTTTTTTAAGACAATTTGAGCCAGACGCAGTGGCTCACACCTGTAATCCCAGCACTTTGGGAGGCTGAGGCGGGCAGATCATGAGGTCAAGAGATTGAGACCAATCTGGCCAACATGGTGAAAGCCTGTCTCTACTAAAAATACAAAAGTTAGCTGAGCATGGTGGTGCACGTTGCCTGTAGTCCCAGCTACTCGGAGGCTGAGGCACGAGAATCGCTTGAACTGGGAGGCAGAGGCTGGAGTGAACTGAGATCATGCCACTGCACTCCAGCCTGTGGACACAGCGAGACTCCTTTAAAAAAAAAAAAAAGGTAATTTGAAGACTACCATACATCACTTTGTAAAGACTACAGTTTGACATTATCAGAACTGGAATGCTATTTTATCAAGAGGTAAAATGGAAAAGCACTATGCTTTTTTTTTTTTTCTTTTTATCCTTTTATTGAAGATCACACAAAGGATGTCTTAAAAAATTGAAATTATCAGAGAGGCGGCAGAAAGATGGCGGAGAGGAGACAACACCAGAATGCAGCTCCCAGCAAATGAGGTGCAGAGGGCTAGAAGACTTCACGATTCCAAGTGAGGTGCCAGGTTCATTTCAGTGGGGGCTGGAAGGACTCTGAAAGTAGCCCAGGGAGGGAGCCAAAGCAGGGTGAGAGCCGCCTAGTGAGAACAAATCAAGACAGAGAGGTGCACATCCCCCCTGGCAACATGCAGCCAGCTCGGAGGGTCTGGGTACTTCACCTCCTCGGTGCTCCAGTTCGATCCTGTGCTTACCTCATTCCTCCTGCAACCCACAGTCCACGAGAGCCCTGCCAGACTGATGGGTGCCGTGGGTTGTATATGCAAATTGGAGCTTGGGCTCTAGCCTGGTGCCATAAGTTGTCAGCCAGACCAGGGCAGAAGTTTGGACTAGCACCAGTGGGATGGAACAACCCATCCCACAGAAAGAGGCAGAGTGGAAAGCATGGAAACAGGTCATAAGGCCTGGCAGTCCCCATCTCCACAAAACTCAAACTGAAGCCCATGCACCAGACAGCTTGACAACGAATACACCATTTGACCCCCACCAGGAAGATGGAGTTCAGAAAAGGAGAGACACCCATTGGGAAGGCAGGGCTAATTTCACCTGCAAACAAACCCCAGGGGAAGACCACCCACCCAGCAACCTGACTGAATCTGAGGGAGCCCAGCAGCACCTCTACAGGCCAAAAAAATGTAGCTTGAACTGCAACAGAAAGGATGTCCACTCAGAGATTCCTCCCAAAGTCACCAACTTCAAAGATCAAAGCAAGACAAAT
Source organism: Saimiri boliviensis (assembly GCF_048565385.1). Taxonomy (NCBI): domain Eukaryota; kingdom Metazoa; phylum Chordata; class Mammalia; order Primates; family Cebidae; genus Saimiri; species Saimiri boliviensis. The sequence continues at coordinate 16,292,498 of NC_133468.1, forward strand.
CCACCAAGATGGGAAAAACAACAGTGCAAAAAGGATGAAACCTTCAAAGACCAGAACACTTCTTCCCCTCCCAGGGATCACAACTTCTCACCATCAAGGGAACAAAACAAGACAGAAAATGAATGTGATGAATTGATAGACGCAGGCTTCAGAAGGTGGATAATAACAATTCTCTGAGTTAAAAGACCATGTTCTAACCCAATGCAAAGAAACTAAGAAACTTGCAAAAAGGTTAGATGAAATGCTAACTAGAATAACCAGCTTAGAGAAGAACATAAATGACTTGATGGAGCTGAAAAACACAGCATGAGATCTTTGTGAGGCATGTACAAGTTTCAACAGCCAAATCAATCAAGCAGAAGAAGGGATATCAGAGATAGATCAAATCAATGAAATAAAATAAGAAGGCAAGATTAGAGAAAAAAGAGTGAAAAGAAATGAAGAAAGCCTCCAAGAACTATGGGATTTATGTGAAAAGACCTAATCTATGCTTGATCAGCATACCTGAATGTGATGGGGAGAATGAATCCAAGTTGGAAAACACTCTTCAGGATATCATCCAAGAGAACTTCCCCAACCTAACAAGGCAGGCCAACATTCAAATCCAGGAAATACAGAGAACACCACAAAATATTCCTCAGGAAGAGCAACCCCAAGGCACATAATCGTCAGATTGACCAGGGTTGAAATGAAGGAAAAAATCCTAAGGGCAGCCAGGGAGAAAGGTCAGGTTACCCACAAAGGAAAGACCAGCAGACTCACAGGGAATCTCTTGGCAGAAACTCTACAAGCTAGAAGTGAGTGTGGGCCAATATTCAACATCCTTAAAGAAAAGAACTTTCAACCCAGAATTTCATATCCGGCCAAACTAAGCTTCTTAAGTAATGGAGAAATAAAATCCTTTATGGACAAGCAATTGCTGAGATATTTTGTTGCTATAAGACCTGCCTTACAAGAACTCCTGAAAGAAGTACTAAGCATGGAAAGGAACAACCAGCATGAGCCACTACAAAAACGTACCAAATGGTAACTAAACATAGAAAGGAACAACCAGTACCAGCCGCTCCAAAAGCATACCAAATGGTAAAGAGCATCCGCACAATGAAGAAACTGCATCAACTAATGGGCAAAAAAACCAGCCAGCATCAAAATGACAGGATCAATTCAAACATAACAGTATTAACCTTAAATGTAAATGGGCTAAATGCCTCAATCAAAAGAAAAAGACTGGCAAATTGGATAAAATGTCAAAACCCATCAGTGTGCTGTATCCAGGAAACCCATCTCACATGCAAGGACACACATAGGCTCAAAATAAAGGGGGGATGGAGGAAGATTTACCAAGCAAATGGAGAGAGAAATAAAAAGCAGGAGTTGCAATTCTAGTCTCTGATAAAATAGACTTTAAACCAACAAAGATCAAAAGACACAAAGAAGGGCATTACATAATGGTAAAAGGATCAATGAAACAGGAAGAGCTAACAATCCTAAATATATACACACCCGGATATATAAAGCAAGTTCTTAATGACCTACAAAGAGACTTAGACTCCCACACAATAATAGTGGGAGACTTTAACACTCCACTATCAATATTAGACAGATCAACCAGACAGAAAATTAACAAGGATATCCAGAACTCGAACTCAGACCTGGACCAAGCAAACCTAACAGACATTGACAGACCTCTCCATCCCAAATACACAGAATATACATTCTTCTCAGCACCACATTGCAGCTACTCTAAAACTGACCACATAATTGGAAGTAAATCACTCCTCAACAAATGCAAAAGAGCGGAAATTATAACAAACAGTTTCTCAGAACACAATGCCATCAAGTTAGAACTCAGGATTAAGAAACTAACTAAGAACCTCACAGCTTCATGGAAACTGAACAACTGGCTCTTGAATGTTGACTGGATAAACAGTGAAATGAAGGCAGAAATGATGATGTTCTTCGAAACCAACGAGAATAAAGATACAACGTACCAGAATCTCCGGGACACATTTAAAGCAGTGTCTAGAGAAAAATATATAGCAAGAAATGCCCATATGAAGCAAGGAAAGATCTAAAATCGATACCCTATCATCAAAATTGAAAGAGCTAGAGGAGCAAGATCAAGAAAACTCAAAAGCTAGCAGAAGACAAGAAATAACTAAAATCAGAGCAGAACTGAAAGAGATAGAGATACAAAAAAACCTTCAAAAAATCAATAAATCCAGAAGCTGGTTTTTTGAAAAGATCAACGAAATAGACCAACCACTAGCTAGATTAATAAAAAAGAAAAGAGAGAAGAATCAAATAGACACAATAAAAAATTATTAAGGGAATAGCACTACTGATTCCATAGAAATACAAACCACCCTCAGGGATTACTACAAACGACTGTATGCACATAAACCAGTAAGCCTCAAAGAAATGGATGAATTCTTGGACACTTGCACCCTCCCAAGCTAAACCAAAAAGAAGTCAAAACCCTGAATAGACCGAAAACAAGGGCTAAAGTTGAGGCAACAATTAAGAGCCTACCTCCCAAAAGAAGCCAAGGTCCAGATGGGTTCACAGACGAATTCTACCAGACATAAAAAGAGGAGCTGGTACCACTCCTTCTGAAACTATTTCAAACAATCCAAAAAGAGGGAATTCTTCCCAAATCATTTTATGAAACCAACATCATCCTGATACCCAAACCTGGCAGAGACTCAACAAAAAAAGAAAACTTCAGGGCAATATCCATGATGAACGTAGATGCAAAAATCTTCAATAAAATCCTGGCCAACCAACTGCAGCAGCACATCAAAAAGCTTATCCATCATGATCAAGTAGGTTTCATTCTGGGGATGCAAGTCTGGTTCAACACACGCAAGTCTATAAACGTAATTCACCACATAAATAATAGAACCAAAGACAAAAACCACATGATTATCTCAATAGATGCAGAGAAGGCCTTCGACAAATTCAACAGCCCTTTATGCTAAAAACTCTCAATAAAATAGGTATCAACAGAACATATCTCAAAATTATAAAAGCTATTTACAAGAGACCCACAGCCAATATCATACTGAATGTGAAAAAACTGAAAGCATTCTCTTTTAAATCTGGTACTAGACAAGGATGCCCTCTCTCACCACTCCTATTCAATCTAGTATTGAAAGTTCTAGTCAGAGCAATCAGGCAAGAAAAAGAAATAAAGGGTATGCAGTTAGGAAAGGAGGAAGTCAAATAGTCTCTATTTGCTGATGACATGATTGTATATTTAGAAGACCCCATCATCTTAGCTCTAAATCCCCTTAAACTGATAAGCAACTTCAACAAAGTCTCAGGATACAAAATCAATGTGCAGAAATCACAAGCATTTCTATACACCAATAACAGACTTAAAGAGAGTCATATCAAGAATGAACTGCCATTCACAATTGCTACAAAGAGAATAAAACACCTAGGAATACAACTAACAAGGAATGTAAAGGACCTCTTCAAGGAGACCTACAAACCACCTCTCAACAAAATAAGAGAGGACACAAACAGATGGAGAAACATTTCATGTTCATGGTTAGGAAGAATCAATATCGTGAAAATGGCCATACTGCCCAAAGAAATTTATAGATTCAACACTATCCCCATCAAGCTACCTATGACCCTCTTCACAGAACTAGAAAAAAACACCTTCAATTTCATATGGAGCCAAAAGAGAGCCCACATAGCAAAGACAATTCTAAGCAAAAAGAGCAAAGCTGGAGGCATCACACTACCTGACTTCAATCTATACTACAAGGCTACAGTAATCAAAACAGCATGATACTGGTACCAAAACAGAGATATAGACCAATGGAACAGAACAGAGACTTTGGAGGCAATGCCACACATCTACAACCATCTGATACCTTTGACAAACCTGACAAAAACAAGCAATAGGGAAAGATTCCCTGTTTAATAAATGGTGCTGGGAAAACTGGCTAGCCACGTGCAAAAAGCAGAAACTGGACCCCTTCCTGACACCTTACACTAAAATTAACTCCATATGGATTAAAGACTTAGACATAAGACCTAACACCATAAAAAACCTGGAAGAAAACCTAGGCAAAACTGTTCAGGACATAGGCATAGGCAAGGACCTCATGACTAAAACACCAAAAACATTGGCAACAAAAGCCTAAATAGACAAATGGGATCTAATTAAACTTCAGAGCTTCAGTATGGCAAAAGAAACAATCATTAGAGTGAATCAGCAACCAACGGAATGGGAAAAAAGTTTTGAAATCTACCCATAATACAAAGGGCTAATTGAATCCAGAATCTACAAAGAGCTAAAACAGATTTACAAGAAAAAAACAAACAAACCCATTCGAAAGTAGGAGAAGGATATGAACAGACACTTTTCAAAAGAAGACATTTATGAGGCTGACAAACACATGAAAAAATGCTCAACATCACTAGTCATTAGAGAAATACAAATCAAAACTACATTGAGATACCATTTCACACCAGTTAGAATGACGATCATTAAAAAATTTGGAGACAACAGATGCTGGAGAGGATGTGGAGAAATAGGAACACTTTTACACTGTTGGTGGGAGTGTAAATTAGTTAAACCATTGTGGAAGACAGTGTGGCGATTCCTCAAGGACCTAGAAATAGAAATACCATTTGACCCAGCAATCCCATTACTAGGTATATATCCAAAGGATTATAAATCATTCTATTATAAAGACACATGCACACGTATATTCACTGTGGCACTGTTTACAACAGCAAAGACCTGGAGCCAACCCAAATGCCCATCGATGATAGACTGGACAAGGAAAATGTGGCACATATACACCATGGAGTAGTACGCCGCAATAAAAAATGATGAGTTTGTGTCTTTTGTAGGGACATGGATGAATCTAGAAACCATCATTCCAGCAAACTGACAAAGAACAGAAAATCAAACACTCATTGGTGGGTGTGGAACAATGAAAACACATGGACACAGAGAGGCGAGCATCACACACTAGGGTCTGTTGTGGTGAAATAGGGGAGGGACAACGGTGGGTGGGGAGGTTGGGGAAGGATACCCTGAGGAGAAATGCCAGATACAGGTGACAGGGGGATGGAGGCAGCAAACCACATTGCCATGTTTGTACCTATACAACAATCCTGCATGTTCTGCACATGTAACCCAGAACCTAAAGTGCAATTAAAAAAATATTTTTTTTAAAAAGGAGAAAGAAGAAATCCACTTTGGAGCAGAAAGTTAGAATAAACTATCATGTTTATGATATAACTTGTAAAAAAATTGAAATTAACTATGATTTTGGAGTTTGTGATTTTTTTTCGAAGCTTTGATTTCACAACATTTAATGTTACTGAGGTAGATATTTTTTTACTTAATGATCAAGACAAAGGGCTGAAGCCAAAATCCTAAGCATAATTCAAATTTTGACATTGACTTCCCATTTGGTCTGGAAGAAAAGTAGCTTCCTTTTAATTTGTATTTACCTATCTTCTTTCAATAAAATGAAAATTAATTATTTGGTGTGAGTAAAACACTTGGAAGATGAAAATGTCTTATAAGTGCTAGATATCATTAGATAAAGATGTCCCTGTTGGAATGAATGATTCCTGCCAAAATACTTTCAGAAAGAATACTACCTTGCATTTAAAACCCTAATTTATTTTCAGTAAAATGTTATTGCTTTTTTGTTAAATGCTTTGGGTAACTATAAACTATTTGATCAAATAAATGCTACCATAGATAGATTATTGTCACATTTGGGTTGGAACATACACTAGATATTGATCTTGGTGATGTTTTATTCATATTAGAAATTATGTCAATATAAGCCATTTGGACAGATGGAGAGTCCTATACTTAACTACAGAATTTAACTACCTGTCCTTCTTTCCTTAATTTTTCCAATTCATTTACAATGCCATTTTTATTAGCAAATCCAAGATAATGAGGCTGGTGCTTGCTTAGATCATTGGGCTTTTAGTGACATTTTCTGTGTCACCTGCAGATTAACCTTCAGGGCACACAAACTCATTTTTCTCTCTTCCATGAATCTTTACATGAAACTGACTTTGCCGTTAGTAAGAACAGACCAGAATTTAGTGATTTCCAAGTAAAATACTGCTGGACCTTGTAAATAAAACAGCATAGATAGCCTCAAATTTGTGAACAGTACTAAACCAAATGTTAAGATAATCAACGGAGAGGCAATTTGCTACCTTTCTTTCAGATAAATCCTATCTTACATCTGTTTAAAATAAAGTTCATTCAATTGGTATGTGGTGACTGATTTTAACATGCAAAGTGATTAAACAACAACAACAAAAAAAACCTCAATGACCTTAACTATTTTGATTTTGCATTTTGGGCTTGTTCTATCATCTGAAAATCTGTGGCTAAAATTGAGAATAATCCCTTTCTCTCCCTAATAGAGGAGAGAACACATAAATTGCTTCTACAAATCTGGTCATGGTCAGTTGTATAATATTGTTTTTTAAATGCTGTCTTGACCCAGTTCTGAGGCCCCGGGTAGAGGCCAATCAGTTCCCTTTCTTGAACAGCCAGTTAAATCTACACCCGAAACCACTTCCTCTTATAGGACTCTTGTACTCTGGACCACTATACACCCACCCTAATCACCCCAGGGCCAGACAAAAGACAGTTGAAGTATCCTCTGTGCCCAAGAGCCCAAAAAGATTTTTCAAACTAACCAGTCCTAAGCCTACTTACTTACTCTGCTTTGCAAGTTCTTTCTTGTGGAAACCACAATAAAGGCACTTACCCGGTCCCCCCATCTCCCTCTGTCTTGTGATACACCTGGGTGGTCTCTGTGTGCCCCCTCACCCAGGTGTGACCTGTGCACTTCTCTTGAAAATTGAATAAACTCTATTCTGCTTGTGATTAGAATAAACTATCTTTTAGGTAACAGTCATCTCTCCATCTTCTATCACCTTATTATTGGCATTATCATACCTAAATAATACCAAAACCTATACAAGTTGGAATTTGATTTGCCTTTTTATTTTTTCTTCCTTCTCTTTCTTTCCCTTTTCTTTCCCTTTTTCTCATTCCCTCTGTCCTTCCTTCCTTCATCTTTCCCTCCCTTCTTCTTTCCCTCCCTCCCTTCCTTTCCTTTTTCCTTCCTTCCCTCCTTCCTACCTTCCAAGTACAAGTGGACATCTGTGCTCTCTGTCTTATAATTTGTATTTTATGATGTTGATATTTGCTATATTTTAAAACTAAGACCAGACTAATAAAAGAAATACCAAGCATTCTGCCCTGTGATATTGTATCAAGTACTGTCACGGCACCAAGAATAGCATCATGTTGGAAGGGGTATTTCATTGAACTGGGTTGGGAACCTTACTCCAGCTCACTGAAGTCACCTCATGTAGGTTCATGGAGATTGCTGAGGACCTGCCTCCTGTTTTCAGAGTGCTTCCCAACACCTCTCTTGTCACCATGCCCCTGGCTTCAGTAACTGCTGTTACAGAGCTGTGATTGCATCCATACAATAAACAGGTCACATCCACACAAAATGAAAAAAGTAGTTCAGATGCTGCCATTGTAAAGGGGATTTAATGTATGAATGTGACACTCAACATTTAGTGCTTAACTAAAATGTTATTTTCTCAGGAAGGTGATTCTCAATTCCCCCAACCAGGTTTTCCTATAATTGTGTCCCCAAAAATGCTGTAAAACCTCTACTTCTCTCCCTTAGTGCTGGTCACAATTTTAAAATTTATGCAATTAATACCAATCTATAAGTGGATTTAGAGATTTTGATTGCACACTAGCTTGTTATACTTGCTGGGTGGTCTTGAGCAAGTTACTTTCATTTTTATGAAGCACAGCATCCTGATTGGATAAACAGGCAGAAGAATATCTAATTTACGATAGGCCACTGTGACAAATTTGGAAAATACTGTTGATTGCTCATCCCACAGCCATTCCCTACTTTTTCCCACCCCTGATTTTGTTCGATCTCTTTTAGATTGTTCTATTCTTCAGGGAGGCTAGGCCTTCCTCAGTCTGGGATGGAGAGCAAGAGGTGTTGAAAATCTTAATTGTCTAATTAAGCCATAGCTCATTTCCTTTGCCACGTGGTCTTTGGTTGACTTTAGCATGCAAGACATTCCTGTCCAGTAAATTATGAAGGGAAGTCCGCCTGGGATGGTATGAATCAGAGAGGTTTCTTTATCCTTAAAAGGAAAATAAGACATTGACTTGAATTTTTCTTCCCCCTGTACTTGATTTCTGGAATTTCAAAGCCATCTTGTACAAATGTGGGGTAAGTCTTGCTGAGAATATCAAAACCTTGACACGATTAAGCAGGTACTAGGGAGGCTGAGACAGGAGAATCACTTGAACCCTGGAGGTGGAGGTTGCAGTGAGCCAAGATTGCACCACTGCACTCCAGCCTGGGTGATAGAGTGAGACTCCTTCTCAAATAAATAAACAAATAAATATGCTGGGCACAGTGGCTCATACCTGTCATTCCAGCACTTTGGGAGGCCAAGGCAGGCAGATCACGAGGTCAGGAGTTTGAGACCAGCCTGGCTAACATGGTGAAACCCCATCTCTACTAAAAATACAAAAAAAAAAAAAAAAAAAAAAAAAAAAAGTAGCCAGTTGTGGTGGCACAACCATAATCCCAGCTACCTGGGGGGACTGAGACAGGAAAATCACTTGAACCCCGGAGGCAGAGATTGCAATGAGCCAAGATCACTCCAGCCTGGACGACAGAGTGAGATTCCATCTCAAAAATAAAATAAAATAAAATAAAATAAAAAACTTCCCCTTACTCTTTTCTTTGGTGGTGGCTCTGATGTAAAGTCCATTGAATTCTTATCCTCCATAGGGAAGGTGTTTTGTACTGCCTCCTGTTCCCAAGGGCTTTTCAAGATCTTCTTTCTGTCTTTAGCTTTCTGCAGTTTGAATATGATATGCCTAAATGTAAATGTTTAAGTATTTACCTTGTCTGATGTGTCACTCTTCCCTCACTTCCAGAGCATGAGAAACTCCTGTTTCTGCACTCTAAGTACCTAGTAGGGCCCATGGAGGTGAATTTGTGTAGAAAGCCCCTAAGTCTATAGGAGTTTAACTCTCCGAAGCTCATCTATACTCAATGCACAACAATTTGCTACAAAGACCATTTACCTGTTCCTAGCACTTTATGGCTGTTGTAGAGTTTTCTCTAGTGTGTGGATGAGGCTATAACTCTCTGGATTCTCTTTTCTCTCCAGATTTTTTAATAGGAGCTCTGCCCTGCAACCCCACTTCTCCAGAAAGTCCAAGGAAAGTCAATGGATTTTAGTCCATTCTGCTTTTGTTTGTTTTAAGGAAAGGAGTGATATCCTCAGAGGGTTTTACATGTTGAAACTGAAACCCAAAGTTTAATAACATTTTTTTATGTTAAGTAAAATCGAAGTGCATCTTAAAACAGGATATAAAATATAATCTATTTATATTTATATATGTATATATAGTGGAAAACATATACCAACATATTAATAGTTCTTATTCAGGGTGTTGAGGTGGAAGGTTATTCTGATCTTCATCTACTTCTTTCATTGTGCCTTCTAAACATTCAAAAACTATGTCGTTTTGGAAACATACTATTTTAATCTTTTTATTATGACATATTTTGAACGTATGTAAATAAAAGAATAAACATCTGATTCTCCTTCTTTAGAGTATCCATTATCCTCATGTTTATTCTTGTACTTCTTGATAAAATTCTGTATCTTTAGTTTACATGCAAGTAATATGGTTCAGATGTTGTCCTCTCCAATCTCACGTTAAAACACGATCCTTGCTGTTGGAAGGGGTCCTGGTGGGAGGCATTTGGGTGATGGGCCTGGATCCCTCATTAATGGCTTGGTGCCCTCCCCGCAGTAGTGAATTCATGTGAGATCTAGTTTGAAAAATTCTGGGATTCCCCCATCTCTCTCTTGCTCTCTTTCCCGCCATATAGTATACCAGTTCCCCATTTGCCTACCACCATGATTAAAAGCTTCCTGAGGCCATACCAAAGGCAGATGCTGGTGCAGTGCTTCTTGTACAGTCTGCAGAACTATTAGCCAAAGAAACCTCTTTTCTTTACAGATTTCCAGGCCTCAGGTATTTCTTTATAGCAATGCAAAATGGACCAACACAGAATATATATGAAGTTTACATATTTTAAAAATTTACCAAAATGTCTTTTACTTTATATATCATTCTGTAGCTTGCATATTCGAGTTGAAGATATATATGCCTCATGAGCCTAGAATTTCCCTTCACCCTAATGCCCTGGAGATCTTACCTCATGTATACATAATATAATAAAACATGCTTTGAAATGAAATTTATATTTGCATTATTTTGTCAGAGAAAAAAATTGAAAATAGCCATTAGAGAGTGGATAATAGATGAGAGCATTCATACAAATGAATACTGTAAAATTTTCAAATAGATTTTATCTACGTGCTATTGTGATAAATCCCAAATAACATTATATTGAGTAAAATAATTATAACAATTTAAATAAAATAACATTCACCCTTTACCCTTGTTCCTAAAATAATAGCAATATACTCTTTTTAATAATTTGACAAGTACCTGTGTGTCCTTTTCACTCCATCATTTCCATCATCCTCTGTGATTTCAACATTTAAACTTATTATATCATCCAGTATTTAAGTTTCATATGACTCATCCACGTTTTAATGATCAGTTTCACTCAGTTTTTTTTTTCCATCTTTAAGCACTTCTTGATTTTATCTTGAAGCAAGTAATATTGAAAATGACAGTCTGCAAAATTCTGGAGTGCTAACTTCTACCTTCTTTCATTCTTCTTGTCATTGTAGTCTTGCTAAAAATGTTCTTTTGTCCTCATCATGACCTCAACTTCTTCATGTTTTCAACTTCTTACTATTTCTTCATTCCATGAGATTTTGGAGGGACTCACTTGCCTCTTTTCCTCGCCTTGATCTTAGGCTTAGCTATTTCACTGATGCTCTTATTAAGACCAGAGACTCATGGATTCACTCTTCTTTTCACTTTTATAATTCTCCTGATTTTCAACTCTAAATAAAGTTGTTTCCTATATTATCTGTTTCCTATATTATTTGGCTACTGAGCACTTCTGGAAGAAGTTAAAAAACCAAGTACAGCATGAAAATCAGGTATACTTAAAAACTCACTAATTTCTAACACAGTTGGGTTTATAAGGCTTGAAGTGCTGGTAGCTCTCCTACTTACTTATTACAGACCTGCAATGGTTTCTTACTACATACCTGCAGAGTTTTCAAACTTCGTCTGGTCTCCTCAAATTATCAAACCTCTTTATTACCTGACTGGCTGAAAATAGTCTTGATATCCCATTGTCTTCAACTTGACTGAGAATACTTAAATTTGCTAGAGTGCCCTTTTTCTTTCTCTTCTGTATCTCAATATAACTCTGTACCTCCAACTAGTATTTCCTTTTCTCTCCTCTTGTAAAAGAAATATGACTCCCTCTTGTCAAAACTAACAGCTACCTATGTGCCCTTGTTTTGACATCCTGAACGTGACATCAATATTTTACACTCTTACACTCTTACATTGCTTACCCCTTGTTCAAAGCCCCTTCTGTCCTGCTTACAAATATACTCAGATCTCACCTCTCTCAATTGAATTTTATATTTTCCTTGCTGTTCTTTCTTATGCTATCAGCCAATCTTTCTTATCTCTCATTTAATCTTATTTGCAAAAATACTCATTTAAAATTTAAAAATTTAAAATTTGGTGTTACGTCACAGAAAATAACATGATAGACTCCCACACTGACATTGAACACATGGTGTTATCGCATTTACCTTAAAAATCTTAACAGACATTAATAAATCATAGTGTAAAAGCCCCATTGTCTAAACTCTTCCTTGTTTTCTCACAAATGTTATTGCTTCCTGAAGTAGGTATTAACATTCCCATGCATTTTTTGCATTTTCATAAGCACATATAAAGCCATATAGAATATAGATACTATTGTTGTGTCTTTAAAAAATGCCAGGCTGGGTGTGGGGGCTCATGCTTATAATCACATCACTTTGGACAGCCAAGCAAGGCAGGCAGATCACCTGAGGTCAGAGTTTGAGACCAGCCTGGCCAACATGGTAAAACCCTGTCTCTACTAAAAATACAAAAATTAGACAGGTGTGGTGGCAAGTGCCTGTAATCCCAGCTACTTAAGAGGCTGAGGCAGGAGAATCGCTTGAACACAGAATGTGGAGGTTACAGTGAGCCGAGATCAAGCCATTGTACTCCAGCCTCGGCAACAGAACAAGACTCCAACAACAACAAAAAGAAAAAGAAAAAAAGAAAAAAAAAATTCAGCAGGGCTGCATATTGTACTAATTCTTCAAATTGTTTTTTCTCCAAATTCTGTTTTTAATGTTAATTAATGTTAATATATGTAGTTCTGGCTTATTAATTGTAAATTTGTATAAAACTGCATTGTATGAATATTTTTCCTATTGAATTTTGTTCATATTTTTCCCATTGAAAAATTTGTGTTGCTTTTTCTTTTTCTACTATTACAAACAGCGCTGCCAACCTCTCTTGTCCATGTGGGAGAGTTAATTTGGGAAATATATCTAGAAGTGAGGTCGCTGAGCTGAAGAATATGGATAATTTTATTCAAGATAACAAAATGAACTTCAAAATACTCTTTCAAATTTACATTAAAAGCAGATGACATATCACTACTTGCTTCTACAAACCCTTACCAACACGTTGTGTTATTAGACTTAATTTGTTTTGCCATTTAGATGAGAATAAGTGTTATCTTGATTTAGTTTTTCATTGTATTATTACTAGATCGAGCAGCTTTTTCTCTATTTATTAGTCATTTGGTTGTTCTGTTCAATGAATTGTCTGTTTATATATTACCCACTTTCTATTTTTCTACCTTCTTATTGATTTTCCTTCATTCATTTAATCAACAAGTACTACTGAACACTCACTATTTCTAGGCACGCTTTCATATGCTCAAAAAACATCAATGAAAGACAGCAGTGAAATACTGCCCTTGTGCAGCTCACTATCTTGCAAATTGAGAATATGAAAAATAAGTAAAATATATAGTGTTTTGCAAGGTGATATGCAAAATAAAAAAATAAGGCACAGTAAAGAGAACAGTACTGGTTATTTCATAAAACATTACGGTCAGAGTAGTCCTCATTAAGGGGATATTTGATCAGACTTGAAATTGCCATGGGAATCAGCCAAGTAGTTTCCGGCAGTACAAAGCATTTCAGACAAAGGAAACAGCTAGAACCAAGACTGTAAGGTGGGAGCATGCCTCTCATGTCTTAAGAACAGCAAGGCGAGAGTGTGGCTGCACTAGGGACAGCGAGGGAGAAAGAAGTTGGAGTGAAGATCAGAGAGTCACTTCAGGCTTCTGAGCTGTTAACTGACTTAAAAATGTTAAAGATCATTGAGGCTCTATGAAAGGTATACATAGAATAGAAGCAGGGATGGATATTTAGCTACTTGCATGTCTTGGTTATTCTGAATAATGCTGTGATGAACAGGGAATATAGAGATATCTATACCTTTTATAAATGATTTTGCCTTCAATTCCTTGGGACATATACCCAGATGTACCATTGCTAGGTGATTTGGTATTTCTATTTTTAGTTTTTTCAGGAAATTTTATGATGTTTCCTATAATGGCTGTATGAATTTACACTCTACCGACAGTGTATAAGTGTTCCCCTTCTCCACATCTTCACCTGTGTTTATCTTTTATTTATTTTTTCTTTTTGATAATAGCCATTCTAACAGATATGAGGTGATATATCTTGTGGTTTTGATTTGCATTTCCCTGATAATTAGTAATTTTTAGTAAAAATGTGTTACATACATCCAAAGAAATATTATTCAACCTAAGGGAATTTTGTCATTTGTAACAATATGGATGAATCTAGAAGTCGCTATACTAAGTTAAATAAATCAGGCACAAAGGACAAATACTACATGATACAATATATGTGATAAATTTAAAATAATCAAATTCATAGCAGGAGATAGTGAAATGGTGGTTTCTACAGAATGAGGTGAGAAAAAAACGATGTTCCTCAAAAGGTGCAAAGTTTTGGTTATAAATGATAGATAAATCCCAGAGCTCTATTGTACAGCATAGTGAATATAGTTATCAGTACTGTACCGTATACTTAACATTTTGCTAAGACAGTAGATCTCATGTTAAGCATACTTATCATGAAAATTGTAATCATAATAAATAATAGATTGGGAGGAAACTTTCAAAGGTGATGAATAGGTCAATGGCATAGACCAGGCATCCCCACATTCACTTCCTAACCCAGTATGTTTCAAGAGCAGTGATCCTCATTCTCTTCTTCCAGCTCACCAAACACAGTCCAACATCGGGGCCTTGCACTTTGCTGTTCTCTCTGCTTGGAATGCTCTTTCCTTAGATCTGAGTTTGGCAGGCTTAATTGTGTCATTTATGTCTCGGTTCAAACATCAACTTTCAGAAAGGCTGTACCTGATCTCTCTATGTAAAAGATCAACTCTTCCTTTAATCCCTCTCTATTTATTACCTTGTTGTGGTCTTTGTGTTTTACAGGCATTACCAATATCTAAATTTATTTTTTCTAACAAATAGCAATATCTGAACTTACGGCTTTTATCTTTTTTGTTTCTTTTAGTTCAGTTTTTTCTCTCCTCTATTAAAATGTGAGCTCCATGAAGGTAGGGACTATTTTCCTTCCGTTTATTACAATGTCTCTCACCGAGTGTGGTGGCTCATGCCTGAAATTGCAGCACTTTGGGAGGCCAAGGCAGGCCGATCACGAGGTCAGGAGTTTGATACCAGCCTAACCAACATGGTGAAACTGTCTCTACTAAAAATATAAAAATAAGCTTGGTGTGGCATGCCTGTAATCCCGGCTACTCAGGAGCCTGAGATAGAAGCATCACTTGAACCCAGGAGGCAGAGGTTGCAGCGAGCCGAGATCATGCCACTACACTCCAGCCTGGGCGACAGAGCGACACTCTGTCTCAAATAAAAAAAATAAAAGTCCTGACTGGTAGTACTGCCAGTCATGGTATAAATAGTTGCAACACGGCCAATTTCAAGTTTTAATGTGTTAAAAATCACCTGGCAAATTTTTTGGAAATTTAGTAATTGACTCTCATGAGCAGGTATGGCTATGTCAGATAGTATTCGGCACTACTGAGAAATATAAATCAGGGGTGCATCAAGTGTGAAGAAACGTTTGAAGAAACCATGTGAGTTTACAAATGACATGTGAGCAGAGACTTGAAGGAACTGGGACACCAATTTTGTAAGTATCTCGCAGAAAAGAATATAAGACAAAGGGAAACAAAAATGCAAAGGCTTCACTTAAGAGCATGCCTGGAAAAAGATGACGTGGATACGGCAGCGTGAGCAACTGGGGAGGAGGGGTGAGGTTAGATGAGATCAGAGAGCCTAGTAACCTCTTTCAAGAACTGTCACTTTTACTGTGAATGAGACGGAACACCTATGGATTGGAGCAGAGAGATAACAAGATTGATAATAGTCACCCTAACACCATAACTATTGTCATGTTCTGACTCGGAAATTAATAATCAACCTCATGTATAGTGTAGAAATCCTACAGAAGTCATTACGAACACAAGGGCAAAATATTTTTATAAGCCTGCAGTGGAATTTTTCTTTTATAAATGTCAGTTACAGACGTATGAGCAGCAAATGTCTTTGTGGATTACTTAAAGTCCTTGTTTGTAGTTCCACTAATGACTCACGTATCTGGAAAACACAAATGTTTGTCTGGCAGTTGCTGGTCTGTACTTACGGTAAACATCATTCCAGGATATTATACTATAAATTTCCTTTGGGGATGATTTTATGAAACTCATTTTGGTTTTTAAGGGGACATCTCTGCACAGGTTTAATAATAGCATAAGAGATATTCACAGATTTTTATAGAAAACTGATTTTTAATGTTAAGACTAGTTTTAATATAAGTGATTTTTGTGCTAATAGCTTTTCAAAGTGCCACTTAACTGCGTATTATAGCTAAAGAAGAATGTGGGTAACATTGCAAGAAATAATTCTACATTCCATCTCCATAAAACTCTGGTCTTGGTTTGTGAATTGCACTAATGAGGTCTATATATGAGATAGTTAATACCCACTTGGCCTTCTTACAAATGCATGCCCTGACAAGAAGAGGGCTCTATAAGAGAATGTGAATGATTCTACACAAACCTGTAAGAAGCATCAGACAAAAAGAGAAAAATATAAAACAGGTGCCTCTTATTAAGCACTCAGTATTTGCCCAGCACAATGCTAAGCACTTTGTTTACATTAGCTCCATAATATTCTTTGAGCTAAGTACTGTTTATAGGTCAGGTTCAAAGAATTCAAGTGTCATACAAAGTCACATGAGTGTTAAGAGGCAATGGCAGGACTTGGACTCTGCAGCCTCTGCTCCTTCATGCCTGCTATGTGTTACTGCCTACAGGTACAGTCAGAGGTAACTTTGCCATAAGTAAGAGCAGCACACATGGCCGGGTGCACTGGCTTACGCCTGTAATCCCAGCACTTTGGGAGGCCGAGGTAGGTGGATCACCTGAGGTCAGGAGTTCGAGACCAGCCTGGCCAATATGCTGAAATCCTGTCTCTACTAAAAATACAAAAGTTAGCCAGATGTGGTGGCGGGCACCTGTAACCCCAGCTACTCAGGAGATTGAGGCAGGAGAATCACTTGAACCCGGGAGGCTGAAGTTGCAGTGAGCTGAAATCACGCCACTGTACTCCAGCCTGGGTGGCAGAGTGAGACTCCGTCTCAAAAAATAAAAAAAAATAAAGAGCAGCACACATTGCCCCAAGATGTTTCCCATTTAAAATCTTACAAATTATTCAAGTCCCTAGGGATTATGACAGCTATACCCACACAGAAGAACTTTACTTTTCTACCCATAATGAACCACTTAAAGTTCCTAAGTCAGCGTGTCCCAAAAGATATTCAATGAACCACTAATTCCATGTACTTTTTATGGTGAACTGTGGCCAAATTAGTATGGGATATATCGGGTAAACAAAGTTTTATAGATTGTTGTTATTAGGTTTTTAGGACCTCTTAGATTCTTTAACTGTGTTCTTTGAAAACTGCTAAGAGGTCAGATAGTTCACTTTCCTTCCTAAACATATTTGATTGAAGAACATTTTCTTTCAATACAGTAACACGGGGAACGGTTTGCAGGCACACTTTTTGGAGAGTTTTCTCTCACTTATCCTTAAGTTCAGGTTTATAACACAAATAGAAGCATCATCTCTTCAGGAGAGTGCCCATCCAAGAGTTCAGTATGATTTCAGAAAAGGATGAATCAGAGTCACACACTTGTTTGTTTACGTTTTAAAGACTCTGGCGCTAGTTCAGTTCTGACAGAGATGTGTAGATCTCACTAGAATCAAAGAATGAAATTGTTTTCCTTGAAGATAACTCTTATCACATTCTTAGACACTACAGGTTTTTTTTTTTTTTTTTTTTTTTTTTTTTTTTTTTTTTTTTAGCGGTAAGATAGTGAACATTACCCCCAAACAAGCTTGCTTAGTTACAGACACTGACTAGAGGCAAGAGCTGGATCCGTCTACATCCATGTGGCACTTTCCCACTCACAGAAAGTGTCTATGTATCTGTGCGTATGCACATGTGTGCACACATGTGTGTGTTCCTTCCAAACGCCTTTGGCGAAATTATTGGTCTTATCAAAATAACATTACTACCAGAATTTTGTCATCTAATCAGCTTGATTGCCTCAGGAGACATAGCAAATTGCTCCCCAGAACCAGAAAAATTAAGGGGGGAATCCTCTAATTGACAGAAAACTTTGCCTCATTGGACATGTTCCTTTGGCCTTTGAATAAACTACGCTCTGAACTGTAGATCAGAATATCCAATTCATCATGTACTAAATGAGGAAGGCATCATTATATAGAATCATGTGGGCTTCGGCTGGGCGCAGTGGTTCACGCCTGTAATTCCAGCACTTTGGGAGGCCGAGACGGGTGGATCACAAGGTCAGGAGTTCGAGACCAACCTGACCAATATGCTGAAACCCCATCTCTACTAAAAATACAAAAATTAGCTGGGCGTGGTGGCACACACCTGTAATCTCAACTGCTCAGGAGGCTGAGGCAGGAGAACTGCTTGAATCTAGGAGGCTGGTGTTTAAGTGAGCCGAGATGGTGCCATTGCACTCCAGCCTGGGCGACAGAGTGCGACTCCATCTCAAAAACAGAAAAAAGAAAAAATAGTATGGGCTTCTATGTCCATAGGGGCTGAATCCAATCACAGCTCTATCCACTAGTACCCAGGCTGTGTGTGGCTTATTTATTTATTTATTTATTCATTCATTCACTTATTCATTCTAATCATGCATTTATTAAGCTAATTCTCATGGATTGCCTTTTATATTTCTAAACCTTGTTTACATCACAAGTTCACAGTGCAAGGCAGATAAGCTTTTGAGCCTCACTTTCTTCATCTATAATTGGGAATTTATGGGACTGGTAGTGACAAATAAATGAAAGTGCATATATAAAGTATCTAGTGTAGTGCCTGGTGCACAAGAGGGGCTTAATAAATCCTAGTGATCGTTAAACCAAGGGGGATAATAATAATTCCTGATTTCTAACCACACAAGTATATTCCTTTGTATGGGAGGGGAAAAACAGCTGCTTATATTGTTTTTTTTTCTGTTAAATAGCTATAATTTTCAAAGTATTTACTCCTTGCATTCTAGATGATAAAGGCTGTTTTATAGGAAAAGATGCTATCTTAAAGAAATATCATTTTAAGTCACATTACCTATGAATACTTCAATTCATATTGGTTTATCAGATTAGTTTACAAATTGCCTGGCAAGTTCCTAAGACAGTGGGAAGCTGGGAAGGCTCACTGCATGAGAAAAGACCAAAAAAGATCTTTGGACAAGGGGCTAATGGGAGAGCTACAATACTAGGAGACGCTCAGAAGCAAGGGAATGGAAATTCTAAGAGAGAAAGGAGAAAAAGTTTAGACAGATACTTACTAAAATTTTGCAATCTTCCCTTCAGATTGAAACTACAATTCTTTTTTTATTTATTATTTTTATTTTTTGAGATGGAGTCTCGCTCTGTTACCAGGCTGGAGTGCAGTCGCACAATCTCAGCTCACTGCAACCTCCACCTCCCAGGTTCAAGTGACTCTCCTGCCTCAGCATCCCAAGTAGCTGGGACTACAGGTACCTGCCACCACGTTCAGATAGTTTTTGTATTTTTAGTAGATCGAGTTTCACCATGTTGGCCAGGATGGTCTCAATCTCTTGACCTCGTGATCGGCCTGCCTCAGTCTCCCAAAGTGCTGGGATTACAGGCGTGAGCCATCGTGCCCAGCCTAAACCACAGTTTTTATCATTGCTAATGAGAACTTACATGAGCCAGAAGCCCACGTATCACTGTTTTGTCTTATCTTATACTACTCTTTCTTTGTTAATTAAACTCTAGTCTCACAGATCTTCTTGGCCATCAAACTCCCAGCATTCCCCCTGGTCTCAGTTCCCCAGCCTTGAGGTTTTTGTATTTGTCAAGGTTCTTCTATTTTTCATGATACCTTCCACATTTTCCACCATTTTGTAATGGTAATGGTTGGCTCAAAGGTTTCAGCTCATTGAAGAGGTCTTCTCTGACCATACACTTTAGAAAGCCTCAGATAGGCCAGGCGAGGTGGCTCATGCCTGTAATCCCAGAACTTTGGGAGGCCGAGGCAGGTGGATCACCTGAGGTCCAGAGTTTGAGACCAGCCTCACCAACTGGTCTCAAACTCTGGACCTCAAGTGAAACCCTGTCTTTTTGTAAAAATATGAAAATTAATTGGGTGTAGTGGGGGCCCCTGTAATCCTAGTTACTCAGGAGGCTGAGGCAAGAGAATCACATGAACTGGGCTTACAGTGAGCCGAGACTGCACCACTGTACTCCAGCGTGGGAGACAGAAAGAGACTCCAGAAAAAAAAAAAAAAGCCTCAGATAATCTCCAACATAATTCTATTTTATTATTGTTATTACATTTACTATAATTCAAAATTTTCTCTGTAAGCTTAGGTGTTTGTTTTTTGAGACGGTCTCGCTTTGTGACCCAGGCTGGAGTACAATGGCTTGATGTTGCTCACTGCAACCTCCACCTCCAAGGTTCAAGCAATTCTCCTGCCTCAGCCTCTCAAGTAGGTTGGACTACAGGTGTGTGCCACCTCACCCTGCTAATTTTTTGTATTTTTAGTAGAGACAGAGTTTTATATTGGTCAGGATGGTCTTGAACTCCTGACCTCATAATCCGCCCTCCTCGGCCTCCCAAAGTGCTGTGATTACAGGTATGAGCCACCGCAGCTGGCCTTAATTAGTTTTTTTTTTTTTTTTTTTTTTTTTTTTTGAGATGGAGTTTCCCTCTTGTTACCCAGGCTGGAGTAGTGCAATGGCGCGATCTTGGCTCACCGCAACCTCCGCCTCCTGGGTTCAAGCAATTCTCCTGCCTCAGCCTCCTGAGTAGCTGGGATTACAGGCACGTGCCACCATGCCCAGCTAATTTTTTTGTATTTTTAGTAGAGACGGTGTTTCACCATGTTGACCAGAATGGTCTCGATCTCTTGACCTCATGATCCACCCGCCTCGGCCTCCCAAAGTGCTGGGATTACAGGCTTGAGCCACCGCGCCCAGCCAATTAGGTTTTTAATTATCTGATTCTACTCTGGTTTTCAGAATGTAAGCTCTATATACACAAGGTGTTTGTCTTTTTTCTTGTTATATCTCTAGCACTGGGAATTATGACTGCCATCTAGTAGACTCTCAGTAAAAAATTGTTGAATGAATAAATGATTTAGTATCAGCATAAATAAAATCCTTCAAAGGTACGTTGAGAAGTGGGAAAGAATAACTTCATCAAATTGACAATTTTGCCTAGGGCCAAAGCTGAATGTAACGTTAAAAATGTTCATCGATATTTTCTGGACTAATTTTGACATCTCTAATGAAAGGATTATTCCTTCATGCATGCAATTCAGGAAAATCAGTTATTATTCTAATCAATGTCTTGCTACCTTGAGCAATCATTATTTTAAGTCACCATAAAGATGTGTTTGAACATGTGTCTTGAGAAGAATTTTCTATCTTTACGTTTCTGTTCAGTATAAGAGACAGGTAATTTTTTAAATATGTGTATGGAGGATTAATAATTATGTAGGTATTTGTTACATAACAACATCGTCAGAAAGAACAATAACAGCTTTTATTTTAATGGATGCTAGGCAAAATATCATTATCTTTATTCTTTCCTCAAAATAAATAACCAAATAATTACTTGTTTCATTTTTTTCGTGATAAGTTTCATTAGTTTAAGACATTTTTAAAATCTCACCATTTCCATATTTGCTATCATATTACTTCTAAGGATGTCAAACTCCTGCTAACCCACAAATAAGAGAGACTCAATGCCTGTATGTCAAACACAAGTTTTCTTCCAGAGCTTAAAAACATCTTGTGCTACAATCAGAATGGCAATTACTGATGCAAAAAATGTATAGCTCCCTCAAGGCTTTCAGAAATCTTGATTATTTAATCAGTGTTCTTGATTTGTAAGGCTAGGTAGTTGATGGCTCCCAAAATGTGTCACGTTGGACATTAGCCAGATGGAATGCCAGTTTTCATTTGAGATTAAAGAGGTAAAATCCAACAAGAAAGGTTTTCCACCACCTCAGACTATAGCTCAACTTATATCAGATGACAAATAAAACTTGGCAGTCTGCTTTGCCCGTGATTTTAAAACAGATACTTCATTGAACTGTCAGTTACCAAATGAGGTGATTAACTCTGATGTTGATTAAAGTTTTATTCTATGTTTTTATTACTGACGAGTCTCTTTTTTCTTTTCTTTTTAGGGGGATCTCGTCCTTTCCATTTAATTCTCACCTCTTGTTTAGGTTTTATTATGCCATTTAGGTTTTGATATATACACTTAACTGGTGCTGTTTTCAAGATCTTTCTACTGTATACTTGCAGAATTAACGTACAATATGAATTGCATAGCAGGAAAACACATCAAATGCATTTCTTTCATAGTTATACATAGGAGTACCATAGTGACGTTTTACTTTACTGCTTTTAGATATGCCTCTTTCTCTTTATTAGTTGTTTCATTTTATCTGTACAGAGTTTTGTTTTTTAGAACTTTAGGACCCTGATTTACACCAACAGCATCCCTGTGATTGACAGCTCTACTAAAGAATAGGTGATAGCTACAAGAAAAAGGATGGGACAGCAGCAAGCAGTCAGACAAAAACTGTTTATTAATATCAACACTAATAAACTAAATGGGGTGGGCATGGTGGCTCACACTATAATCTTAGATCTTAGAACTCCTATAATCTTAGAACTTTGGGAGGCCAAGGCAGGAGGATCACTTGAGATCAGGAGTTCAAGACCAGCCTGGCCAACACTGTGAAACCCCATCTCTACTAAAAACACAAAAACTTAGCGTGGCATGGTGGTGCATGCCTATAATCCCAGCTACTTGGGAGGCTGAGGCATAAGAATTGCTTGAACTCGGGAAATGGAGGTTGCAGTGAGCTGAGATGGTGCCACTGCACTCTGGCCTGGATGACAGTGAGACTCTGTCTCAAAAAAAAAAAAAAAAGAAAAGAAAAAAGAAAGTAAGTCCAGGCGAGGTGTGTCACGCCTATAATCCCAGTACTTTGGGAGGCTTAGGCGGCTGGATCACGAGGTCAGGAGTTCAAAACCAGCCTGGCAAAGATGGTGAAACACAGTCTCTACTAAAAACACAAAAATTAGTCAGGCATGGTGGCCAGTGCCTGTAATCCCAGCTACTCTGGAGGCTGAGGCAGAGAATTGCTTGAACCCAGGAGGCGGAGGTTGTAGTGAGCTAAGATCTTACCACTGCACTCCAGCCTGGGCAACAGAGGAAGACTCCTTCTCAAGAAAAAAAAAAAAAAAAAAAAAAAAAAAAACTAAAGGAAGGCCTGGGAGTCTGAAGTCCAAGAGTTCAGGAAGCAGTCAGTTCAGATGGCCAGGCTGGAGAGAAGCCAGTATTCCAGGCATGGAGGTGCATGAAATAAAGGACCAGGTCACTAGGCTGCGCTTGACCAACAGACAGAATCGTATTTGTTGGAAATATCCTTTCATATGACACTTTCCCTTTCTTTGGCTTCAATGCTATGAAACTTCTTTCAATTTCCTTCCTAGACCTTACCCTCTCTCATTTTGGGGCTTGGGTAAGAAGTTCCCTCTGTCTGGGCCACTCTTTCCTGTTTCTCTCCCTTTCCCCCAATATTTCCCTGGCTATTGTTGCCTTCCCAACTTCCAGTTAGATATCACCTCTAGCAGGAAGACCTTGTGGACCACATAAGTGCATGTATATGGAGCCCTAGGATTCTGTTATCCTATGTAACAGGTACTATGTACCTTGAAGGTATGGATTGTATTGATCCTCATCCATCTCTGTATCTCCAGCATCCAGCATAGCACCCTCAAATTGCTTAATAAATATTTGCTGAAGTAAAAAAGCATTGCCTATGGGTGTGGATGGCTGTGGGCACTTGAGTATAAGCAGGAAATGGATTGCAGCCTGTTGAAGAGCAAGCATTAAGGTGGTAGACAAACTGATATCCAGAGGGGCAGGGCTAAAGGAACTGAGGTTCGTGACAGTGATATCGGATGAGGGGCTAACTCCATAGTACTCCATTCAGCAGTCACCAGAACGTTGGTTTAGTTATTAAGAAAGCAGCTAATATTAATAATGCTTTCCAATCTCACTGCACTTCATACTCAAAGGATTTATCAAGCTTTATAAACACTGATTAATCATCCTTGCCCCAGAGAAGGTAGTAAGAGTTATTATGCTCATATTATGGAGAGGAAAACCAAGGCAGAGAGAGAGAGAGATTAAGTGGGTAACCCAAGGTCAGGCAGTGAGTCATGGAGAGCTGGCACTTAGACATGGAGTTTTAAACTTGCAGCTCCAGGCTTAGTCTATTAAGCACAGACCTGGAAGTTAGATGGCTTCCCTGTCCCCCTAGAAGGGATGAGCAGCTAGCTCCCTTCTCTATGCCTTCCCATCTCCATTGGCCCCACCATTGCTATTTTCTTACTATCTCCCAGGTATTGTGCCTAGAACTTTTCATGTATTTTCATGGAATCTTGAAGAAAAAAGGAAGCAAATTTGAAGTAACTTTTATTTCTACCATTTTCTTTTTCTTTCTTTCTTTCTTTTTTTTTTTTTTTTTTTTTTTTTTTTGCGATAGAGTCTTACTCTGTCAACCAGGCTGGAGTGCAGTGGTTCTATCTCGGCTCACTGCAACCTCCGCCTCCCGGGTTCAAATAATTCTCCTGCCTCAGCCTCCCAAATAGCTGGGATTGCAGGCATGTGCCACCACACCCAGCTAATTTTTGTATTTTTAGGAGAGAGGGGGTTTCACCATGCTGGCCAGGCTGGTCTCAAACTTCTGGCTTCAGGTGATCTGCCTGCCTCGGCCTCCCAAAGTGCTTGGATTACAGGTGTAAGCCACTGCACCTGGCCTATTTCTACCGTTTTCAAGATGAGAAAACCAAGTCTCCAAAATATTAATTAGCTGTTAAGTAGAAGACATGGGACTCAGGCCTGTGATTCTCAGAGGTGAAAGCCCATGCTGTTTTACATCCTGTCACTTAAACACTTGCGTACATGTTAGTGCACAATGGGCAGGTAGTATAATTCACAGAGGATAGTAGAGTACCAGGATATCATTGATTGTCAATAAATGTTTGTGAAAAAAATAAGAAAAATCTAAAATCCCCCTCAAGATCCTAGGAAGCCAACGCTAGAGTCTAACATGAGAATGGCTCAAGGTCATATAAGACAAGCTGACATGGAGTTCACGGCTATAATTCCGAGTGTGGACACCATACAGGGATTCTCTGGGTATCCTCCCATGAAGGGAGGTAGAGGGTTACTAGAGAGCCACCTTAACCATCTTTCACATTCCTTTAATCTCAGCAAGATGCAAGAATCTAGCTTTATCCTTTCTCATTTACATGTAGCCGAAAAGCAGATAAAAACGTTAACAAACAGAAATTCAATATAATTCTCCTTCAATTAGGAAAAATCTAATAACTCTCTAAATATTCAATGAATGAATATTAATTTGTTATCAATATTTTACAACTTTGCAGCCATTAAACATAAAGCATCAGAAGTGATCTTTCAACACATCAGCAGTTCCAATACATGAATAAATGAAAAAAGCAAGTTCCAAAACATTAAAGAGGTAAGTCTTATTCTGTAAAATGAAATATATGCATCAACACAAGAAACTCTAAATGGATATCTGTTAACAGATAGCAACAATGGTTATCTCTAGGAAGTAGAATTATTTTGTCACTCTATATTTTCCGAATCTTCTGAAAAAATAATGTATTGTTCATGTAATGAGAACAATCAAACTTATTTTTAATTTCAAAAAAATAAAAAATAAACAGATGCCTCTCGAGAAAGAATGGGTTTTGATCCACTGGAATCATAAACCAAGCACCAGCTGCCACCTGAAAATCTCAGCTTTAAAATAAGCCACAGACTCCTCAACATACTCAAGCGCGTGTTCCCCCTCTCCCTTCCTGACACAAGAAATCGAATGATTCATTCTGTTCCCCTCCACCTTACCCTGACATAGCAAAGATGGAATGTGCACCATTTCCAAATCAAAATAGGCACGGTGCAGCAAGAAGCACTTCCAAATGATGAAATTAGATTAGAAGTTAAGACAAAATATGTTTAACTGGCTTTTAAGGAAATTTGGTGGCACACGTTACTATAAACAGTACATTTGGGCAGCCAAACAAACTTTGGCCAGAGAAAATCAATTTTACTCCTCGAACAATGAGAAAAATTACTTTAGATTCCACATTAAATATTGTTGTAAGTATTTTTCAGAAGCATTTCTATAATTCTGTGTAGAAATGGGAGTCAAAGGATGCCTTTGTTACCATGGTAACAGTCTCCCTTGGCAGAGCCAAGGATGAAGGAGCATACATTCGCCCTGCATATATTTGGCCAATCAATAAACAAAGGACTTAATCTGCATGCATCACACTAGGGAAGTGGTCAAGGTGTTGATGATTAGGGAAAGGGCATAGAGGGGGTGTTTGAGAATTCTGGGTTCAATCATCCAGTCTAATTTTCAACTGTTGTTAACACTTTCTTCATTAGAAGCCCATTATGAAGATAAACTATTGCTGAAACGCCTGTAGATCTTTGAAAAATGGAAATCATCATAGCAAAATTGTAACATGTCAGTGTATATAACGGTGATAAACTAGGATAGCAGTATGGAGACAATGTGTGACACCACGAAAAAAAGGCACAGACCTTCAAGCCCCAGAAATAATCATTAAAATAACAGCTGATATTTCCTGAGCATTCACTATAGAGCAAACATAAGCTAAGTGCTTTATGTGAATTATTTCACTGAATCTTTCAAACAACCTCAAGAATTACTACTATAAGTTTTGATTACCATTTTGCATATGGTGTGAGAACTATGATTACTCTAAGTTTACTGACAGGAAACTCACACGTAGATTCCAGTAAGTAGCCCAGGTCTTCTGTCTTGGGAGTGTTGGAGCCAGGGGTCTAACCCAAGTTGGTGGGTAGACCCAGTGGTTGCAGTCAAACCCAAGCCTTGAGCCACAGAGGCACGTCTACTCACCACTCCACACTGCCAGCTTTGCCAGTGATCAACAAGGTGACTTGGTTAAAGCTATTTTACCCCTTTGAGACCCAGACTCTTCGCGAGCACCTAAAAGCTTATAAGAGCTTACAATGAGATAATGTATGTCTACTCTTTTCTTCCCCTTGAAAACTGTCAGTTCCTCAGAACTAACTTAAGTTATTGTGAATATTGACAGCTTTTAACTTACTTGGCATGAGAGAGTGCTAAGAATTATTAGCATGCGAAAATGCCATGTTACTTTGCATGCAGCTTCCTTCCCCTTGAATATGTGAACAAAATTACCAACAAATAACACACACATACACACCCATACGTTTTTTTCTCTTATTTTTTTTTTACCTTTGTCACATGAAATGGCCACAAGACATAGGGCTTCGGGAATGTCAGCAGAGGAAAATGCAGTAAATAAAATAGTCATTAGAGGCTGGGCGTGGTGGCTCATGCCTGTAATCCCAGCACTTTGGGAGGTGGATCACGAGGTCAGGAGTTCAAAACCAGCCTGGCCAATGTGGTGGGAAACCCTGTCTCTACTAAAAATACAAAAAATTAGCCGGGTGTGGTGGCAGGTGCCTGTAATCCCAGGTACTCAGGAGGCTGAGGCAGGAGAATCTCTTGAAACTGGGAGGCAGAGGTTGCAGTGAGCTGAGACTGCACCACTGTACTCCAGCCTGGGTAATAGAGCAAGAATCCGAAAGAAAGAAAGGAAAGAAAGGAAGGAAGGAATAAGAGAAAGAAAGAAAGAAAGAAAGAAAGAAAGAAAGAAAGAAAGAAAGAAAGAAAGGAAGGAAGGAAGGAAGGAAGGAAAGAAGGGAAGGAGGGTAGGAAGGAGAGAGAAAGAAAAAGAAAGGAAGGAAGAAAGAAAGAGAAAGAGGGGAAGGAGGGAAAGAAGGAGAGAAAAAGAAAAAGAAAGGAAGGAAAGAAAGAAAAAGAAAAAGAAAGAAAAGAAAGAAAGAAAGAAAATAGTCATCAGAAAACTAGTCCTGTGACTTAGGGGACATCTGTGACATTACATTTCTGGGCCTCAATTTCCTCTGCTGCAGCAGAAAAGAGTTGAAGTTTACTTCTTCTGAAGAATATTTCAGGAGTAACTATCCATGATATGACTGTGTCTGTGAATTGAGTGGCCTTGCTCATATGAGCCCTCTCTATTCCTTGTATTTATGTATGTATATGTGTATGTATGTATGTATTTAGGATTTTTATACTCAGTTAAATAAAATAAGTCCTTTCCAAAACCTCTGCACGTGGCCTTCCTTCCAAGTGGCTTACTGCACCTCCCAGAATCATCTTTATAACTGAGGTTTCTATGACGTAGCCCTATCTCGAAAACTTAACAAAACTTTTTTTCTAGTGTTTCTAATGAAATGTTTGTCTCTTAATCATGTCATTATACAAATTATGACTCTGGGATAGAGACCCTAAAGCTGGGAATGGGACAGCAAATAAGTGTCCCAAATAAGTGCAAATAAGTGATCTAAATATCCCCCAATATTCTGAAACATCAACTGAGGTATCAATAAAAAGCAAAAACAGAAGCACTTTAGTAGATCAGTTATTGGGCAATAGAATTATGGAAGTGCTTCACTTGTCCAGTCTTTACCATAAAATAAAGTGTTTCTGTCACCTTGTGCCAGGTTCATTTTAAATGATATTTCATAAGGCATTTAAAAAAATTTTTTTGAGATGGAGTCTTTCTCTGTCACCCAGGCTAGAGTGCAGTGACGCAATATTGGCTCACTGAAACCTCCACTTCCCAGGTTCAAGTGATTCTCCTGCCTCAGCCTCCTGAGTAGCTGGGATTACAGGCACCTGCCACCGCGCCCAGCTAGTCTCGAACCTCATGATCCAAGCACCTCGGCCTCCCAAAGCGCTGGGATAACAGGCATGAGCCACCGCACTCAGCCTCATAAGGCATTTATTTTAATTAATAACATCTACTCAGAAAAGCAGTATTGAGCATTTGTACTTTATTTGGTGCATTTTCTGGGGTAAAAGCATAAATATAGTCCCTGAATTTCATAGCCACCTGAGCATAACATGAAGCTCATATTAGTGCCATCTCTAGAGCAAGTTTTCCTGAAAAGTTGACAAGTGAGTACACAGAGCCTCTCTTTCTTTAGTCATGTGGAGATAGAAGTTTTGTGCTATAAAAGGCACAGCCCAACGTGTCCATTGTTAAGCTCCCTAAGAGGCTGGCCCATGGTTGTCTTAAAGGCTAACTGCAGTCTGAAATCACCTGGAACGGTTTTCGGAGAAATTCTCTTTAGTATAGGGGAGGCTTGCAGTCTGAGAAACTATTCCATGTTGGAATTGGGACTAAAGACAGTCCTCTCCCCATCCCTCTAAAGCGGCATTTGCCAACTGCTGGCCCACAAGTTATTTCCAGAAGGGATTATATAGGCTGCAGTGGTAGCAAAATAGTGTTTTACATTTCAATTAATTGCCAATGTTTAAAAATCATTAGATTTCACTGCTTCTCTCAAAAAATCTGGCAACTCTCGAGCTGCGTTCCCACATGGCGACCATCTGCTGGGGCTGAGTCGGGGCTGCTCACACTCACAGGGCGTGTACTAGCAAGTGCTCCCTCTCCCCACCACTCCCTGGTGTTTGCTCTTCAGGATGGCTCAGGGTCACCGTCTGTATAGTTCTTTATGGCTGGGCCATTTCACCCATTTACTTTACCTGGACTGATAACATACATAATAGTAAGCGTGGCTTGGACACCAACCAATAGGAATTTTTTCAGGTCCTGGTTTTACAACCTAGGAAAAGAGTCCCTGGGCTCCCTGCTGTATTATAAACCCTTTGGTTGTAGGACTGTTCCCAGAGGGACTAGTAAATCACCCAGGGCACCTGGGGCAGTTAAGGGGTTCCTGGGGAGTTTGAGGCAGCAGATATTTCCCCACTGATGTGGAAGTATCTGTAGCAAGTGCTGAATACCAGCCTTGCCTTAGGCATTGAAGTTTGTGATCCTAGCTCTAAAGTTAGGTGATCTGTCCTCAGCAGATATGAACGGACCAAGCTAAAGGGTACCACTCTCAAGCTGAAAACTATTCCAAACCTTCTGCATTCAGTATTCCCTGTTATTACAACTTCACCTAGGTTTTTTAAAAGGCAGTTTCTCACAGACAATGTTAAATGGCACATGAATGACTTCAAATCGAATCGGTCCTGTAAGCAGGGAAAAGCATGCTTATTGATAGAGAATCTGAAGCAACATAGTCTTTATATTTCTGTCTTCCATTTGAATTTCATACAGCATTTAATTCATGAATTGCCACACTTGATTATGTTTTAATTTAAAGTACGAAATGACTTTCTTTTTTTTGAGAATGAGTTTCGTTCTTGTTGCCCAGGCTGAAATGCAATGGTGTGATCTCAGCTTACCATCACCTCCGCCTCCTGGGTTCAAGTGATTCTTCTGCCTCAGCCTCTGAGTAGCTGGGACTACAGGCATGCACCACCACACCCAGCTAATTTTGTATTTTTAGTAGAGATGGGGTTTCTGCATGTTGGTCAAGCTGGTCTCGAACTCCCAACTGCAGGCGATTCACCCACTTCGGCCTCGCAAAGTGCTGGAATTACAGGCATGAGCTACCATACCCAGCCTAAATGACTTTCCATACGTTATAACACCAACCTCCAGAATCTCCTAAGAAGCTTCATACATGGCCCATATCAGCATTTCTCAACATCTGCAATACCGATATTTTAGAATAGATGCTTTTGTATTGGAGGTGAGCTGGGGCTGTCCTGTGCACTGCAACATGTTTGCAGCATCTCTGGTCTCTACCTTGATGCCAACAAGAATCCTCAATTGTGACAACCAAAAATTGCCAAATGTTTCTTGGAAAGCCAATGACTCTCAAGGAAGAGTCACTGGATTATGTGTCCCATGAACACATAATTCAAAAGAGTCACGTGGCCAATAATGGTCCTGTTTAGGGTCCAAAGTGTAATACCATAATGTATCAAAATGATTTATTTTTATACTACTACTATTAATAATAGCAATTTGACAATTTGTGAATTTGTCTAAACTGACCTTTAATTTCCTTTTTTTTTTTTGCAGGGCGCAGGGAGATTTGAAAAAAGATATTTTTAGATAGTCATTTGGTTTCTCCAAACTTTTGTTTTTTGTGGAAGGTGTAGGAAAAAGTACATTCAGCTTAGCTTTACGTTCCCCCATCTTATTAAAGTCCTAACTAACTTTTATATTTTAGGGAACATGTGGCATGATTTCAAGGTCTTTCCTCTAGAATACTTACTGTCACTGATTTTGAAAACACACTTCTGCTTAATTACCTGCTTTGTCTGCAAATACCAGACTATAAAGAAGAATCAGATAAGTTATGTTTTTTCCACAGCCCAAGGTTGCTTATAGATTTAATCCTTACCATTTTCTCTGAGTTCTTCAGAGTTAAGGATTTTCATGCATGATTTGCATAGGTAGTCTATGAAATAGTTTTTCTTACTCGCTGTTCAGGGCGCTTTCCACAACATTATAATAAACTACTGCTCAAATAATTGACAGGGAACATTACTAAACTCTGAAAGTGCTTTTGAAACCAGCAAAAATGATTACATTAAGTCCAGTGTTGTTTTAATATTTAATAAAACCAGCATTCACCTAGTTAGAGCTTTTATAGCTCTACTTGTCTCTCTGTCTCCCATCACCTGATTGTAATAAGCCCCGTAGAATCAGCCTCAGGAATGGCTTGGAAATCCTTTCCTCCTCCTCCCTTACCCCTCAACATTTGCGTGGACACGCATTTGTCTCCCCTCATCTATTGCAGTGGCCACCAATTAGAGTCTAACTTACTCAAATGGTTCAAATGCCACAATGATGATGTGTAAAACCAAAATCTGACTCTGTCTCTTTACCTAAAAACTTCCAATCATTTTCCATTGCTAACAAGACAAAAGCCAAATTCTATATGATATAAACACACCTGTCATCCTCAGTAAAGCTCCCAAGCATCTTTCCACCCACAGGTCCTACAAATTCTCACCATGCACTAATTCTTAAGCTCACAGACTACTGACAAAAGAGCTCACTCCACTCTCTTCTCCCATTTTTGTGTCCCCTTGGTTTGTGACACTCCCTCCTATGCTACCTAGAAATGCTCTACTATTTCTGGCCGGGTGCAGTGGCTCAGGCCTGTAATTCCAGCACTTTGGGAGGCAGAGGCGGGTGGATTTCCTGAGGCCAGGACTTCGAGACCAGCCTGGGCAATGTGGCGAAACCTCATCTGTACTAAAAATACAAAAATTAGCCAGGTGTGGTGGCAGGTGCCTGTAATCTCAGCTACTCAGGAGGCTGAGATAGAATTGCTTGACCCTGAGAGGCAGAGATCACAGTGAGCTGAGATCACACCACTGTCTCCAAAAAATAAAAAAAAAAAAGAAAGAAAGAAAGAAAGAAAAATAAATGTTCTACTATTACTTCTAAATCCTTCCACAGTATTCCCATTTCTGTATGTTTTACTCTCTCCTCAGGAACTGAGCCTCTTCCTCCCAGCTTTTTGACTCTTACAGTAGCATTTTATAATGTGGTCTTAGAACGACTGATTTGAATACCTGTCTCCTACACTAGACTGTGAGTCTCTACATGATCAAGAACTGGGTGTGATTATTTTTTAATATGTATACCCTTCAACTGGTAAAGGTCTATCACACAGAAAGACAGTTTTTTAAATATTTATTTCATTTACTATAAAAAGGGTCTATCACATGGACTGTAGATATTTACTGAGTAAATGCCTTATTTTAAAACGTATAGTTTATTTAAGTAATTATTCCTTCAACAAATATTCATTGAATGATTTCTGTGCTGAAGCTCCTATTCTAGGTAATTAACATGTATTCATAGACATAGAAAATAATGGTATTAATAAACCTCCATAGTGTTTACAAATGAGAGAGATTTATTTGTATTAGAGAGGTTGCTTTTCAGTTAGTTTTTTAATTCAGGCAGATCTAAGTTAGGTTCTATTATATAAAATATACAACACTGCATGGTGCCGAGCACTTATAAAAAGCTAAATTTAGTTTGGTTAACATTATTATGATTATCATTATTATTGATCAGAGAGGAAATATCTCAAATTGAAAACATCCAGATAACATGAGATGACAAAGAACTGCAGTTTAAAAAAACATATCATCTCTAACAAAAATACTGTTTTACAGTTGAATTTATTTATTTATTTATTTATTTCATTTTATTTTTATTTTTTTTGAGACGGAGTTTCGCTCTTGTTACCCAGGCTGTAGTGCAATGGCACGATCTCGGCTCACCGCAACCTCCGCCTCCTGGGTTCAGGCAATTCTCCTGCCTCAGCCTCCTGAGTAGCTGGGATTATAGGCACGCACCACCACGCCCAGCTAATTTTTTTTGTATTTTTTTTAGTAGAGACGGGGTTTCACCATGTTGACCAGGATGGTCTCGATCTCTTGACCTTGTGATCCACCCGCCTCGGCCTCCCAAAGTGCTGGGATTACAGGCTTGAGCCACCGCGCCCGGCTATTTTTTAACTTCATAACTATATTTGTTGAGTCCAGTTAGACAAGAAAAATGGATAAGTGAAATCAGCTAGAGTGAAATGTGCCAAGTATAAAAATATGGACATGCTATTATCCCTGAAATTCTGAAATTTCCATTTAACATGTAAAAATCCAAATGAAGCTAAGAAATAAAAGTTATGAAATAAAAGATTCATTTTAAATGGTGTATTTCTTCTTTCTTTTTCTCTCCCTCCCTACCTCTCTCCCTCCCTCCCTTCCTTCCTTCCCTCCCTCCCTCCTTCGTTTTTAGGGATAAGCTCTTGCATTGTTGCCCAAGCTGGTCTTGTACTCCTGGCTTCAAGGGATCCTCCCACCTCAGTCTCCCAAAGTGCTAGGTTTATAGCTATGAGCCACTGCACTCCGCCCTTAAATGGTATATTTCTTTATAGTATAGATAGCACCTTTCTATTTTTAATAACATCTGATTCATTAGATGGTTGTTATCATTAACCACATACGTGAGTGTCTTTTAAGCAAAGAATACACAGTGGTCCTCATTTATTGTGAGGCATAAATAGGATATTGTCTCTTCTGTAGCTGAACTTTTTCATTTTGTGCCATTTAATGGTAAAAAAAAAAAATTGTGTAATAGTGGGTTTTTTGTTTTGTTTTGAGACAAAGTCTTACTCTGTTGCCCTGGCTGGAGTGCAGTGGCACGATCTTGGCTTACTGCAACCTCTGCCTCCCAGGTTCAAGCGATTCTTCTGGCTTAGCCTCCCAAGTAGCTGGGACTACAGGCATGTGCCACCACGCGGGGCTAATTTTTTGTATTTTAGTAGAGACGGGGTTTCGCCATGTTGGCCAGGATGGTCTCGCACTCCAGGCCTCCTGATCTACCCGCCTTGGCCTCCCAAAGTGCTGGTGTTATAGGCATGAGCCACCGCGCTCAGCCTGTGTGATTTTTTTATAAGATTATATTTATTTAGGTAAATTATATTGCCTATGGACAATCCAAGTTTGTTGATTTTTTTTTTTTTTTTTTGAGGTGGGGCAGCTAGCTATCTTGGGTTTTAAAACTGGTGAAAACATACATTTGACGACTGAGCAAGGTGGCTCACGCCTGTAATCCCAGCACTTTTGGAGATCAAGGTGGGTAGATCACCTGAGATCAGGAGTTTGAGACCAGGTTGGCCAACATGGCGAAACTCCGTCTCCACTAAAAATACAGAAAAATTAGCCAGGCATAGCGGTGCGTGCCTGTAATCCCAGCTACTCACACAAGAACTGCCTGAACCCAGGAGGCAGAGGTTGCAGTGAGCCAAGATCGCACCATTGCACTCCAGCCTTGGAGAGAGAGTGGGACTCTGTCTAAATAAATAAATAAAGCATACATTTGACAATTTTTTCTTAAAAAATTTAAAGGATATAGTTGTATTTGTTTTCACATTTGTTGACATTGGAAGTGTGCTATCCAATAAGTTAGCCCAAAGGCACTTGTGGCTTTTGATCTCTCACAATGAGACTAGTCTAAACTGAAGTGTGCTCTGAGATCGTAAAGACTTGGTACAACAAATATTATAAAATAGGTAATATACATGAAACAGATCATGTAACTACATATGATTACATACTGGAATGACATTTTGGATATGCTGAATAAAATATTAAAATAATACCTTTAAAAATGTGGCTATTAGAGAATTTTAAATAATATATATGGATCACCTTATACTTGTCTTAAGACAATGTTGGTTTAGATGCTTTTTTCCTAGAATGACTCATACTATTGTTGTCCATTTTTACTGTGTTAAATATTACTGAAAAAAAATTAAGAGATCAACTGTTCCAACAACCAAATTTTACAAATGAGGAAACAGAGGTTCAGAGACATTTTTGCATAGGGTCAAGAGACTGACTAATTTGAGACACAGCAGAACTCAAGTATATAGCTCTAGATTTCCAGTCTTGAAATAAGTTACTGGAAAAGCAGCAGATATCAATAGACAGTTGTTAGTAGAACAAATGGATAAATATTGTCTTCATGCTGTGTTGCATTCAACTTTTTTCTATGAGATTTTGACATGAATCTTCTTTGTGTGTACTGGGGAAAAAGGCAAAGCAATTGTGTTCAGTAACAACAGCGGTGAAGTTAGCTTCATAAAACACCTAATACATTCCAATATGGAGCCTTTAATAGTAAGAGATGTGATTGACGAAAAGAACACGTTAAAATAGCTCCGACCATCCCAATACTCCAGTGACTTTGTTTACAAAATAGGAAGAATGAGACTGTGTCGATGAATGAAAAATAAAACCTACATTTCTTGGGAAGGAAGCATCTATCTTTTTCTATTTGTAAATGCTTACGAGCAGAGTTTAAGGAGGGCTAATGTCACCCATTCATCTTAATTAAAGAGTTAATTGCTCGTGTATCCTGATTTAGTCGAGCCTGGGAGCATGGGAAGCCCTTGCCTCTATGTATTTTATTGACCAGTGTAATGACATCATCAGTAAGTCTCAGGATGTATTTATGCTTCAGCCTATCCTCATAATGTTAATAGCCTTGTACATGATAAAACTTTCAACAGGAAGAGTCCTTGCACCTGGCACGGAATACAAAGAGGACAGTGGCAGACGCTGCTAAATGTCTCGCCTCAGCTGTCACTGAAGCATTCCTTCAAAGTCTAGAGTCATGCAAATAGTAAAAAGTAATTTCAAATGCTAGTTTTCAGAAAATATTTTTGTGTGGAATCAGGTAGTAGGTTTTTAGACAAAGTAAATATTTGAAAGTTAGCAATTTTCACTGACTCTTGCCTAACCAGGTAAGCATGTGTTACAGTGAGAGACAATCTACTGTTAGTGTGTTCAAAACAAATGTCTTAGAAATAGAGTTGTCTGGCTGGGTGCAGTGGCTCAGGCCTGTAATCCCAACACTTTGGGAGGCCAAGGCAGTGGAGTACTTGAGGTCAGGAGTTCAAGTCCAGCCTGACCAATATGGTGAAACACCGTCTCTACTAAAAATACAAAAATTAGCTGGGCACGGTGGTGCACACCTGTAATCCCAGATACTCGGGAGGCTGAGACAGGAGAATCGCTTGAACCTGGGAGGCAGAGGTTGCAGTGAGCCAAGATCTCACCATCACACTCCAGCCTGGGCAACAGAGCGAAACTCCATCCACAAAAAAAAACAAGGACAAATAAAGTTGGCTAAGGAGAATGCCTTTAAAACACACACACACACACACACACACACACACACACACTCTCAGAAAAAAATTGAGACCAAATAACTTAGCCATGAATTACATGAAGGGATTCCTAAAAAGAAAGGTTTTCAACCCTTAAAATAGAATATTCCTCAAAGTTCTCTACCATTTTCTCAGAAATAATGTGTTTAGGTGAACTATAAGGCTATAGTACATACATAACTAATTTTGGACTAACACCCTCTGCTAATACATTTTAAAAAATGAAAAGAGGCAAAAATCAAGGAACAGCAGGGAAAAAGTACTATCTTGAGGGCATACAGAGCAAAAACACAGAAATGATCTTCAGAGTTAATGGGCCTTTTGGTGTCTCTTTTCACACGGAGCTACAAGCAGTCCTAGTTAAAGTTAATTAAAGTTAGTGCCCTGCTTCTGCAAACAAAACTGGTTCAAGAAGCATCCCAAATTTGAGTTGCTGATTACATATTAAATATCATGTTACAGCCAAGGTAAGTACACTGTGGTTATAAAAGGTACAAAGACAGAAGGTGAGAAGGTGGAAGTTAAATATACATCATCGTCCTAGATAGTGTCGTGTTCTCTTGTAGGCTGAGGCATCACAATAGCCTTGTGACCTTGGGTGGGTCACTTCTGCTGTCTGTTTCTCAGTTTGCACATTTGTAAAATAGTGACAGGTATAGTACTTCCCCCACAGAGTTATTGTGACTGCTTCATGAGTTAGTGAACTCAAAACACTGCCTAGCAGGTGGTAAGCAACATATATATCATATATGTGTAAACTGTAATCATTAGGCTTTTATTTATTTATTTATTTTGAGACAGCATCTCCCTCTGTTACCCAGGCTGGAGGGCAGTGGCACAATCTTGGCTCACTGCAACCTCTGCCTCCTGGGTTCAAGCAATTCTCCTGCCTCAACCTCCTGAGTAGGTAAGATTACAGGCACCTGCCACCACACCCAGCTAATTTTTATGATGGGGTTTCACCATGTTGGTTGGCTGGTCTCAAACTTCTGACCTCAGGTGATCTGCCCGCCTCGGCCACTCAAAGTGCTGAGATTACAGGAGTGAGCCACCACACCTAGCTTGTAATTATTACTCTTACGAGTAATTCTGAATCTGTTCTTTTAGGAGGACACTTTTAATATAGAGTTTGGCTTTTTGTCTTAGAAATTTCATTTTCCCATTGT
The DNA here is from genome assembly GCF_048565385.1 of Saimiri boliviensis. NCBI lineage: Eukaryota > Metazoa > Chordata > Mammalia > Primates > Cebidae > Saimiri > Saimiri boliviensis. The sequence goes on from NC_133468.1 coordinate 16,330,225, forward strand.
CTTCTTAAAGTTTCTGTTGTTTTTTATACATGAGGAAAAATAACTCTGTTATGATCATATCTAATAGCCATATACACATGCACGCACACACACACACCTAATAGCATACCCATGTGCATGTGTGCGCACACACACATACACACACGCCCCTAATAGCATGCAGATGTGCACACACACACGCCTGCACACACACACACACACACACACCACACATATAGACAGCATTGTGTTGCAGTTAAGGTCAAGGACTTGCAAGTGAAGCAAACGTGGACTCAACCTGTCCCTACCTCTGTAGGTTTGTCACCTTGGGAAACTAGCCTAACATTCTAAGCTCTAGGTTTCGTTTCTTTTCTTTTCTTTTTTTTTTTCTTTTGAGATAGAGTGCAGGCTGGAGTGCAGTGGCAATACCTTGGCTCACTGCAATCTCCGCCTCCCAGGTTCAAGTTCTTATCCAGCCTCAGCCTCCCGAGTAGCTGGCACTACAGGTATGTGCCACCACATTCGGCTAATTTTTTTGTATTTTTAGTAGAGATGGGGTTTCACCATGTTGTTCAGGCTGGTCTCAAACTTCTGACCTCAAATGATCTGCTCACCTCAGCCTCCCAAAGTGCTCGGATTACAAATGTGAGCCACCTCGCCCGACCTCTGAGATTCTTTTTCTATCAAATGAAGATAAAAATAAGATACTCATATAGTCGTTATGAAGATTAAAGAATATAATGATTTTAAAATCTCAACATAGTATCTGGCACCTAAGAAAATAATGATAGCATTTTCTACTTTCCTTCTTTTAATTACGACAAGGAAGATGGTAATGTATATAAAAAGAGGAAAAAATCAAGAAAGGCATATTCTTGAACATTTATGGTGGTTATCTCTGGGGGTGAGATAATGAGTCTTCTTTTCTCTTTTTTATCCCTACCTTTCTTGTTTCTCTTCATTGCTCATTTTTCTACGGTGAACATGGTGGGGAAAAGGGATAAAAGTGTGCTAGAAACTAAGTGTTACAGTTCAGAGGAAAGCGAGCCTATTTCCAGCTGTGGGTGATTAACTGAAAGTTACTAGGTAGGTGGGATTTCTCTAGGTGGAAATGGAGGTAGATGATTGCAGGCAAAGGGGATGAGGCAAAGTTTCAAAGCAGAAACACTGTAACAGAGGAAAGTGAGCCGGCCTGATGCGCTGCACTTGAGGGTCCGAAGAGGGATAAAACACGAGGCTGAAGAATTATTTAAGTGATTGAAGAACGCGAGATTTACACTTTCGTTGGTAAATGGCCACCTAAGTGGATGAGAAATGGGACCACGGAGTCCCAAATGAAACAGTGCTTACCTTGTAAAGCAGCATGTAAGGCAGAAATCAAAGACAGACAAAATTATCTACAAAAATAATTCAAATCTCTCATAATCTACAGCATGGGGAGATACATTTCATGTGTTTGTGTATTGTGTATAAAAACCTGCAGATTTTTTTTTTTTTTTTTTTTGAAACAGAGTTTCTCTGTCACTCAAGCTGGAGTGCAGTGGCTTGATCTCGGCTCACTGCAACCTCCACCTCCTGAGTTCAAAGGATTCTCCTGCCTCAGCCTCCCAAGTAGCTGGAATTACTCCATGTCGGGCTAATTTTTGTGTTCTTAGCAGAGACCACATTTTACTATGTTGACCAGCTATTATCAAACTCCTAACCACAAGTGATCCACCCGCCTCAATCTCCCAAAGTGCTGGGATCACAGGCGTGAGCCACTGTGCCCATGGTAAACTTTTTAAAAGACTAAATTTTTAGAACTGCAGAACTAGACTAAGGTAGGAACAAGGGAACGTCTATGTGTCGAAGTTGGAGGGTTTCTAAAACATCTTATCTGTAAAAGAAGTCTAGCTGTAACGTTGACTAGGAGATGAAGGTATAGGTTGTGTTTCCACAGGCCTGCTAGCTTTATGCCATTCAATGTTAAGATTAAGCCACTAGAATTTTTATACGCATTAATAGATTTGTTTGCTATTTTGATCAGGCTCTCTGATCAGACCAGATACTTTCTCTGAAAGTGACTACCAGAGGCTTGTTGGTACAAACGCAAGTGGAATCATATCCAATGTACGTGTAACGTTTCTAATCAAGGGTCTAATGTAGAAATCAAGAAGATTAGAAACCAAGGCCAGGCTGGACACCGTGGCTCACGCCTGTAATCCCAGCACTTTGGGGGGCTGATGCAGGTAGATCACGTGAGATCAGGAGTTTGAGATCAGCCTGGCCAACATGGTGAAACCCTGTCTCTACTAAAATTAAAAAAAATTACCCGGCCATGGTGGCACACACCTGTAATCTCAGCTACTTGGGAGGCTGAAGAGGGAGAACCACTTGAACCTGGGAGGTGGGGGTTACAGTGAGCCGAGATTGAGCCACTGCACTCCAGCTGGGGTGGCAGAGTGAGACTCTGTCTCAAAAAAAAGAAACAGAAAAAAGAAAAGAAAGAAACCAAGGCCAGAGATTGAATGATAGAACTCATGACTGAATAAATGATTGGGTGATAGATTAAAGGAAGGCTTAGGGACTTAGGAAAGTAATGGGATTCATTGACATAGATTAGAAAATGTAGTTGAGCATTGCTGTGGCTGGTGAGTGGCCTGAGATGTTTTGACGCGTGCAAGTTGACGTAATTGCCTATGTCAAATTTCAGCTATCCAGAAAAACTGCAAGTCTCAAGAGACATGCCAGGCTGAAAAATAAAGGTTTGGGATGTAGAAGGAATTGACTAGGTGGGTAAATACTTCAGAGTTAGAGTTTAATTCTCCTGAAGCCTTGACTTACAGTGCTCTTACTTGTGTAGCACTCTTAGCTAGCTAACTTTAGCTAAAATTATTGAAAATGTCATCTGCAGAAGGCACATGTAAGGAATAAGGAATTGTGTCTTATCTCCACCATTAAATACCCCTTGAAGTTAAGTAAACTCTTGGTTCAAAGTTTTAAAAAGGACTAGAGGCCTGGAGTGGTGACTCACGCCTGTTAATTCCAGCACTGTGGGAGAATGAAGCGGGTGGATCATGAGGTCAGGAGATTGAGACCATCCTGGCCAACTTGGTGAAACCTCGTCTCTACTAAAATACAAAACATTAGCCAAGTTGTAGTGGTAGGCACCTGCAGTCCCGGCTACTCGGGAGGCTGAGGTAGGGGAATTGCCTGAACAGAGAGGCAGAGGAGTGAACTGAGATCGTGCCACTGCACTCCAGCCTGGCGACAGAGTGAGACTCTGTCTCAAATAAATAAATAAATAAATAAATAACATAACATAACATAACATAACAGGAGATTAGGATACAGATACACAGTGGCACTAATATGTAAAGACACAGGAAAAAGGCAGTTTTCTGTAAGCCAAAGAGAGAGAGGGCGGCCTCAGGAGAAAGCAAACCTACCCATCCTTTGATTTTGGACTTTTGGCCTCCGGAATGGTGAGAGAAAACATTTCTGTTGTTTAAGGCACCCAGCTTAAACACTTTGTTATGGCAGCTCTAGAAGACTAATACAAACTACTCAATCCTCCAACTATATCATAAAGCAGATATAATTATCCTGATTTTTAAGGAAAGAGAAACTTGAGTCTGAGGACAGTGAATTCATTTATCTGAATATCACATGCAGGAAAAGGGTGAAACCGGGATTCAAACCCATGTCTACCTCCAAAGCTCAACTCTGTACACCACAAGCAACTGCTGCCCTAATTTTCTTGATACTATTAAGATGTTTATTGGATCCGCTTATTATACTCTTAATTTTAAAAATATTAATCAAAAGTAAAAAACATCTCTGTATGAAGTAATTACTCAGAAAAATATGGGTTGTGGGTTGCAAAGACCACTTGAATAGCAGCAACGGTTTATAAACCTGAGTCTTATTTTGCAGTATAGTTTCTTGTAGATTGAAGTACTTTAAAAAAATAAATATAAGCTCTGGACAAGCAGAATATAAGACTGGAACCGTTTCCAATACTAACCACGTACTAATAAACATGTGCAGAGACCGGAACAGACCACAGGAGTTATAATTCTTTCACCGTACCTGGCAGCAAAGATTTCTGATAGCATCATGTAAAAAACTGAAGAATAAAACCTCCCAATAAGCTGACGTAGGAAAACAGGACAAACCAAAAGATAGGTGGAGAGCAGGCCACGAAGAACTTTTAACAACATAGAGCCACGAAAACAAGAAAGAAAATAAAAACGACTGAAAGAAAATGTTCGACAGTCTTTGGAGCCAAAAAATAAAGATGTTGATCTCATGATAAATGTAACACGTTGAGGGAGAAAAAGCAAGTAAAATCTCATTCCACGAAACTGAAATGATTCAGTTGGGAGAAGTAAATTTTTTTAAGATTCAAAAGAAAAAGGACCAGAGAAATAAAGTGAAAGACAATCCAATACAACAATAAATGACAAAGCAGGCAGAGAAATATGGTATTGACAAGAAAGATTGATTGTCTACATCAGAATGAGAGAAACTGAGTGAGGGGACACAGTTCCTCCTTTCTAAACAAGAGTGGTTTGGGGGAAGAGAGAAAGCAATTAAAGAAAAAAAAAGTCAAATAAAAATCAAGTGAAATGTGAAAATTATTAGCAATTATGTGTTACCTAGGGAAAATGCCATCACAATTAGGATTTAAGTTGGGCAGAAATATATAAAGAGATACCATTAGATTGTCAAAGAAATCCAGCTGTACAATCAATAAATACAGGTGTTTAGTATACTCACATATTTTTGTGATTGAAGGCAATCAATAAACTGCAAACATCCTTTCCAAAAGAACAAAGTCAGGATGTTTTCATTAAGACCAGCATTCATTTTGCCAAACTCAGTTCCAAGTGGTGGCGAGAGCGCTAAGGTCACACTGAGACAGTAAGTTAAATCTCATCTGCTTTTAGAGATTGTCCAAGTGGCCAGGTTATCGGCATCCCAAAGTGCTGGGATTACAGACATGAGACACCACGTCCAGCCTCTGTTTTCCTTTTTGGTAAACAGGAACAAGCCATCAGCCCTGCCTGCTTCATAGTGTTTTGGGAAAAAGAAATGAGGCTTTTTATGAAAGGCTGAGCCTAGTTTTGCTTTGGGAAGGCAATCTCGTAAAATGGAATGAAGTAAATCTGGTGCTCACCATCTGTGTGACCTGGGAGAATGACTTATTCCCTCTGACCTTCAGTTTCTTCATCTAGAAAGTGAGAGCAATAATACCACAGCTGAGCATGGTGGCTCACACTTGTGATCCTGCACTTTGGGAGGCCGAGGAAGGAAGATTGCTTGAGTTCAGAAGTTCAAGACCAGCCTTGGTAACGTAGTGAGACCCACCCCCACCCCGCCCCGCCCCACGCACCGCCACCATTTGTACATTTTTTTTAAAAAATAGCCAGTTACGGTGGCATACACCTGTATTCCAGCAACTCAGGAGGCTGAGGCAGGTGGATCACTTGAGCCTGGGAAGTAGAGGTTATAGTGAGCTGTGATTGTGCCATTGCACTCCAGCCTGGCTGAAGAGCAAGACCCTATTTCAAAATAATAATGATAAAAATACACATTTCATGAGGTGGTGTGAGGATTAAATGAGCTAATATAGTAGGCATTCATTAAAATGAATTATCCATCGTAATTAAAAATCATTATCTGGCCAGGCACGGTCACTCACACCTGTAATTCCAGTACTTTGGGAGGCCAAGGCAGGCAGATAACCAGGTCAGGAGATGGAGACCATCTGGTCAACATGGTGAAACCCTATCTCTACTAAAAATACAAAAATTAGCAGGGCATAGTGGAACATGCCTATAATCCCAGCTACTTTTGAGACTGAGGCAGAGGAATCACTTGAACCTGGGAGGCAGAGGTTGCAATGAGCCGAGATTGCGCCACTGCACTCCAGCCTAGCAACACATTCAGATTCTGTCAAAAATAAAAATAAATAAATAAATAAAATCATTATCTGTCACATAGTAGGTGTCCATTAAAAGTTATCCCCTTTTCCTTAATTTCAAGTAACATGATGACCATCATCATTCTCATTCTGTGGCTAAAGCTGACATATTGCTATTTTTCAAAATGGCTGTGTAATAATTGCAGGTCTCATTTCTGATTATATATGATTTCTACTTCTCAAAACAATATTCTATGAGTTCAATAATCTTTTTAAAATAAATATTTTTCGCTGTTTTTCAGGGGGGTTGTTTGAAATAGCCTGGGAGACTTTCTGTGGGTGACAAGTAAAAACTTTGACCTACGCATGGCTCTGATGTTAAACTAGCTTGGTCTCTTCCAATCTTACCTTTGTTGCATGTAAGATTGAATAAAATGAATAAAGATTCCTTTATTCATTTACAGATCATTTAAAAGTGTCCACTAGGAATCAGACCTTCACTCATTCCCATGGAGATTTCACCCAGTCCTGTGATTTGAATACTGTCCGTACACTAATGACACCATATTTATATCCCAAGCTTCAAACTCTCGCATGGACTCTAGATGACTCTGCTATCTAATTGCCAACCTAGGACTCAGATCGGGGTCTAAGAGGCATCTCAAATTTGTCATGCCCCAAACACAACATTAGATCTTTCCCCAAAAACATATTGTATTGCAATTGATTAGTTAATGGTGCTTCCATCTTTTCACTTTCTTAGGCAAAAACCTCAGGTCACCCCTGACTTGCTTAGCACACCTATGCCCCACATCAAACACCATGTTGCGAGCTTTACCTTCAGAATAGATCCAGAAGCTCACTACTTCTTACAAACCTCACTGCTTCTCTACGTCATTTAAGCTGAATGTGATTATGTGTGTCTGCACTGAATTATTTCTGTATTTCCCAGACTTCTCTCCTCCTGCTTCTGTTTTTGACCTCTTTGAGTTTCTTCTCAATGTGACAGCATGAGCATCTTGCAAAGAGGTAGATCAAGTCATGTCATCCTTTTGTTCAAACTCTTAATGGGTTCTCATCTCACAAAGCCAGGGTTACATATTGGCCTAGAAGGTCCTAGAAGGTCTTCTTCCCTCTCTTCCACGCTCGACTTGTCTGATTGCATACCCCACTCATCTCCTCTAATTCATTCCTCCCCAGCCACACTGGCTTCCTTGCTATAGTGAGACATGCCAGGCCCACTTCCACCTCATGCCTACAAACTGGTTGTGCCCTCTGCCTGGGACACTTTTCCCTTTGATCAATCCGCGTGGCTCCCCACTTTGCCTCCCTCCTCCAGGTCTTGGCTCCACTGCCACTTGCTCAGCAAAGCCTTTTCTAGCCGCTCTCTTCTTACCCCTTCCCCAGTTTACTGTTTTCCACAGTGCCTTTCTCCATCTAACATTCAATACATTTTAACATAGTTTTTATCTTATTATTTGTCTTTCTCATTTGTTTTTACAGGCATTGATCGACTTATGACCTGTGCAACTTACAACCATTCGACTTTACGACCACAATCGCTAACCACGACTGCTCCGCGTCTGGCAGCGCAAATGTTGCCCATTTGGGTGTACGACAGTGTGGACCAGCTTCCAGCAGCACTACCATCTCCGCGTGCACCATTTCAACTGTACATATAGCCTACTCAACTTACGACCAAATCGTGTTATGACTGTTCCGCGGTCCCGACCGTGGTCGTAAGTTGAGCACTAGCTGTATTTTTATTTTCTTAGTGTTCAGTATATACGGTACTCTCAATAAATATTTGCTGAATAGATGCGATGAACGTATCAGTCTCTGGGGATACAATAATAATATAGGCCAGGCGTGATGGCTCACACCTGTAATCCCAGCACTTTGGGAAGCCCAGGTGGGCGAATCACCTGAAGTCAGGAGTTCTAGACCAGCCTGACCAACATGGAGAAACCTCATCTCTACTAAAAGTACAAATTTAGCCAGGTGTGGTGGCACATGCCTGTAATTCCAGCTACTCGGGAGGCTGAGGCAAGAGAATCGCTTGAACCTGGGAGGTGGAAGTTATGGTGAGCCCAGATCGTGCCATTGCACTCTAGCCTGGGCAACAAGAGCAAAACTCCATCTCAAAATAATAATAATAATAATAATAATAATAATAATAATATACACAAACTCCCAGTCCTCATGGAGCTTAAATTAGAGGAGAGGGGATCAAGTAAACCAGTGATTATATTACAGGGATGCCCGTCTCCAACTCTGATAGCAATAGAAAGGCTTCCTAGTAGTGCATGTATTGGCCAGTCCCTGAATCACTCTGAATTTTAGTTTCCTCACATGGAAACTGGAGACAACCAGTTTACCTCAAAGGATGACTACAAGAGTTAAAGAAGCTGAAGGATATAACACACCTGCTAAAGGAATCAGCACCCCAAAATCCACAAAATGTGTTCAGCATCATTGCCATCCTGCCTGAAATGCTTTGATTGGAGGTCTTCTAATCCTATCTGTTAAATTTTCCACCTTTCACTCTTTATGTTAAATTTTGAAGGCAGTAAGCAGGAGAATTCTGTCCAAGTAAACAATCACACTTTGTGGCATCTGGTGAAGAATTCCCTGCATATATATTTGTCCCAATCATCTGATTACTGAAAACTAACCAAAATTAAAGCAAAATGGCCTAGCGGTTTACAATGTGACTGTCTCAAAAGTGCTATTAAAAAGATATTACTAGGATCCTCTCAGCTCTCAAACGCTTGATTGCAGTGGGCTTTAAAAAGCACCTTCTGGGACACTGTTATTGGAGGCCAATGACCATCTAACTTTTGGAATTACTGTTAGCTTTGCACTCAGATGACATCGAAGTCCAGGAAGCCCAGCTGAGATGTGGTTATTGCTGATACCTGGATACGTTTTTCTCCTCTGTCCTATATATATCCTCAGAAAAGATTAGACCTAAACTATCCATGCTTTCTGATGCCACAAGTGTTATTTGTGCACACACACACACCCTTTTAGTAAATGGAATACATAGATGTGCTACATCTATCTACCTATTATAACTGGATTATATATAAGTACAATAATAAACATATACATACGTGATAATTTCTTGACCAAATAAGTCATTTTGTGCTAGCTTAAACATATATAATTGTACATTTAAGAGCTCTTCCTGTATTACTTATTGAGTATATATTGGCTGTTTATGATCAAAATATGAATATGTACCTTTAGTCATCCTATAAATATACATGCTTAGAATTTTTTATAAGAGACATAAAAAATTGTATGATAAGAGACATAAACAATGTATCATGACATGATTTCCCATGGAAAACTTTCCAAGAATAAAAACAGTGCAGCTGTAAGTTAGTATTCTCTCCAACTGCTTCCTTACTAGCCACCTTCTTCTCCCTCTACAATTCACCTTTACCCTTAGGGAGGCAACTCGGGACTATTTCTGTTTTTTAAACAGCATTAAAGTAATCTTACTTCAATTTGAAAAAGAGTTATCGAGTGCTTTTATGAATAACCAATAAAGTGAGAATAAAAAGCATAGGAAACATCTGTCCCCGTGGTAGTTGATCAACTAGGATATCATAAACTATTATTCACAACAGGTAAAATTACAAGCCATAAGAAATATGCATGATTATGAAGAACAAAAAGTGAAAACACAGTCAAAATTCAGTGAGGCATATACTCAACATTTTGAAGTAATTTAATTAGGAAAAACCTTTCATTTAATGATATTCATGTATACTTTATAAGTGACCTGTGGACAAGGCATTGCACTCAGATCTACACATCTAACTTTTGGAAAGTTCTAGAGTCAACTCGAGAATTGTAATGTTAGAATCAAATATGGGACCCTTTGAAATTGATGAAATGAAGAAGAGTAGAACTCTAGACCCTTCTAGAGGTAAAACAGATGGTATCCACTCACAGGTCAGAAACACCTTAGGCTTTCTCTTCACATGTATGACAAGTGACAGAAACACTGAATGAAATCCTATGAAACAATTTTCACTTGAGACTTCTTTTTACTTCTAGAAGTAAAGACTATTTTGTTAATGCTTCATTTTTAGATCTGTGAGGCTAACTTTCAGAAATTTCATTCTCTCACCACAGCCCAATCTATGTCTAGGGTTATATTCTTCTGCAAAAAGTATTACGTAGAAAACAAAATCCATTAAGGTGAGGAGACTAACAAACAGAGTCTCATGCTTGGGGATAAAAATAATGTATTTGTGGATGTGGAACAATGAGTTATTTGGTCCATCTTCACAAATGAGATAACTGTCAAATCCAATCATACCCCACTACATGAATTATATATAACAACATTTGGTGAAATATGAAATTCTAAAAATACACTGAAATGCTAGAGTCATCTTAATGGTTTATTATGATAGGTGTTCCTGGTTTTGAAATATCTTCTTTCATAGAAGACAAATGGGGGCAACATTATTTTAGAAAGTCCACATCTTTTAAAAAGATGGATTAAAAGCTCTTTGAGACAGCTGTGCTGTGTTATTAGAAGAACAACATTTTCTTTCTAAAGAGTTCTTGAGGGCAATTTCATGGTCTAATCAGGGGGCGCTTTGGGCTTCATTCAAAACTGAAGAAAATGTTACACAGGAAAAGATGGCGACGTAATTGTTTTTGTTGTGAATGTAAACATGAGAATAAGGACAATTTTAAAGATCAGACTTAAAGCAATGATGCTACATTTTCACATCCAAAAGACCTATCCTTTCTGTAGCTCTGCCTTAGTGTGATTAAGACCTGGTCTCTGGAGTCAAAGAAAACTAGATTTGAGTATCTTCTCTGTTCTGTAGTAGCATGTGAACTCACTCAAGTTCATCATACTCTTATAGCATCTGTGTCTTCTTCTCTGAAATGGGGAAAGTAATTTGCACCTCTCTTGGTGGTTGTAAGAATTAAATCAGATAATACAAGTAATGGACGTACCAAAGTGACGGTGGCTTGGAGGAGTGAACACATCTGCTCTGGGAGGCTGTATAGCTTAGTAGATAAGGCCCATGAGCTCTGATATTAGAGCCTCAAGATCTACTCTCTTACTTTCTGTATAATTGTGACAGATTGACTCTATCTCTCTGAACATCAGTTGATGCATCTAAAAAATAGAGATGACATAAGTAGCCACCGCTGAAATTGCTTAATACAGTGTTTGGCACATAAACATAGCAAGAGCTAACAGCAGCAGGAATAGATGTAACCTAAAAGAATAATACAATTAATATGTGCATAATAGAATATTCACAACTTCTAAGCTTTTTTTCTATCTTAAGGGTCTTTTGGTTTTGTTCCTTGTCTATTTTCATATTGCTGAAATGCCTCAGGGGGAAAATCCTAAATATATAACAGATACACAAGGGCACTGTGGAACATGGGCACTGCACCTGTCAGCATGTCACTCATAATCACTTTTCTCTGCTCAAATGTGCACACCTGGGGAAGGTTGAAAACTCAGTCTCCTACATTATCCCCCATTACAGTTGGGTAGGGAACATCTGGCCAATTAATTTTCAGTAGTCTAGGAGGTTGGATCACCAATTACAGCATTCAAGGGTTCTTATTTTCATTACCTTCCTATCGTCGGCACACACTACACTCGGGTAGCTGCTTGCTGTGAGAGCTTGCATCGCTAACATTCTAAAGATGGATATAAAAGACCACAAATCATACAGGGCAGAACTGTAATTGGATATGATATTCTCTTCAGGTTTCTCTTACAAATATCCAAAGTGCCTATACATAAGCCAAGTTACCCAATTTATGAATTTAAATATTAGGCCCAAGATAGAAATGCACTTCCACCAGAAAACACTAGGACGAACCATAAGGTCAGGCAATAGTTTTTCAAAACATTCTCACGCTTCTTTTTGCTAGCAAAGATGAACAAACACAATTTTTAAGATAAGTATTAGGAATCCCCAAAATTCATCCTGAAGAAGATGGATCATTTTTAAATAATAAAGTATCCCTTCCCAATACAAACAAAGAACTACTCTCTATCAGAATAATACAAAGTGTCTTAGTCTGGGCCCATCATGAAAGCAGAAATTTAGGGGTGGGAGGTGTTTATGTAGCCTGCTTTTCTCTTAGGACTCTGTTCCATGTCCATTTGTCTAATAAATACAAGTCTCTGACAGTTCTATGGTGAACTCGGCAGGGTCCAGGCTATTATTTAAGGTTTTTTAAAGAATAAATATCAAATAATCTGAAAAGGCATCTTAAAGGGTGAAAGTGCAGCCATTTTTTTTTTTAATGGTTCCTACCTGGAGGGAGTCAAATGAGAATTTTCTTCCTCTGGAACGCAGACTTCCACTCTGGCTGACGGAGAATCTGCACTTGAACAATGCTTGTGTGCACAGAGCTTCACCATGCCCATTCAAGACCTGTAATCACGCTACAGCAGGCAGAGAGCATGGGTGCTGGAATAGTGGAAGAAAATTAGGTAACTACAATTTTGTAACAATGTACACCTGCAAACACATGTGTAGGTTATATGTTATATGCATGTGTTTATACACACATATACAGCTCTAGAGTAGATCAAAATTTGCATCAGCCTCCTGAATTTTTTTACTTGAACTATTTCTCCCCACCAAACATTGATAGGACTGAAGAATGTCACCTCCCTTGTCAATGAGTGGTTATATGAATCAGCTAGACTATCAGATCTGGAAATCGGGGATTTTCATCTAAATAACAATAGGAAATAAAATGGTTAAGTGCTGAGTCATTCTGATGGCTGATGCCTCAAGGGAATTCTCTACTGGTTTCTGCTTTCTAGATTTCAGAGCTCCCTTAATTCTTACTTTTTTGTGAGGCTTGATTACTCAGCAGTTTATCCGATTCTGAGAACAGCCAATATGTATTAAATTTATTCTTTTGGTTTTTTGCTTTCCTTAGTCAGTATTTTTCTCTACTGCATGCAACCAAAGGTTTTCTGATTCATTATTTATATACCTTCATATGGTTCCTGCAAGCGCTCAGTTTACAAAATTAGACACAAACTACGCATCTTCTCCTCCCCCAACAAGAAAACAAGACTATTTACTTTGGATTTAACTTTTAAAATGTGTTTGTAAGTTAAAGTCACCATTTAGGTAAATTAATGAAACACTCTTTAAAATCAATAACAGTGATTTTAATATGTATTTTGTTCTTTAACTTTTCTGCACTAATTTTTTTTTTTTTAATTAGCTTCATTGGTTTTGAAATATTACTCTTTTCTCAGCAGTTGGACGGAACCTGACTATATGCAAACAGGTTAGTTTCTGTATTTGGACGTCGGTAGCAACGTTTTTCCAAGTTTTAAATCATCCACCTAGCATGTTAAATTATAGTGCCTCTCTTCTTGTCTGACATATTCCAACCTTTTTGATTCTCTGCCTTCTTCTTTCTTTGCTACTGTAAATTGATCCCTTAAAACATCCAGGTGCAAATGAATTAGTGGTCGTCTATTGTGAGTGAGAGTGATGGAGTTCCTCCCCCTCCTTCTCCACACTGAAGTCCTTTCCCCTTCTGAGAAACCCACATATCAATTAAACTCACCTGCTAATTAAAAGCTTGTTTGGAAAAATCCTTGCTAGTTAGAAGCAAAGGAAAGTGTAAAGGTGTCTAAAAATAGAGGCTTTGAATGTCAATTACTTCCTTCCTCCTCAGTTCCTGGTTCCTTCAGCTGAATTGACTGGAAAGAGCTAGGGGAATGGGGGAAGAAAAGAAAGAAAAAAAATAGTAAGTATCTTTTCACTTACATTTCCCTGAGAGTATATCATTGGTTTTGTAACTTCGGCTCTTTGTCAGCAACATCAGGATACATAGTTTTTATTCATGAGAGGAAACACCATTTCTCACCCCTTCTTATACAGCCGCACTGATTTCCTGTATAAAGGCAGTAGAAACCACAGTTCTCACTCGTTGACTGTCAACAATCAAGCCAGAGCTTTTGCGAGCGGGAATATCAGAGGAGTGAAAGTGGATGTGGAAATGATGCTCTGTTCTCGTTTTTATAATGACACCGCCTGCTCTTAGATCCTCAACCACTACTCACTCCTGTCTGCTTTTCCTGAGAAATAGGTCCTAAGGGCAGATTTATAACAATACCAGATTGTCTTTTCTTTCTTTTCTATCAGACTTAAAAGCTATGTTGTTCTAAAGGAACATGCTAAGTATCAAACTATATAAAATAAAAGAGAGTCACAAAAATAGAACTCAGGAGACTGGGAAAGGCACAAATTACGAACAAAGCCCCCTTTTTAATATGCTGGATGATAAGAACAAATTAAATTACAATCTGCCCTGGAAAAATGACAGCTAATGTATTCATTTATTCATCCACTCAATGTATTTTTATTAAGGGTCTCTTATTTGGTAGTCCTTGGGTTAAGAGGAAGAGTTGGAAGTGTCCTAACTAGTCCCAGCCCTCAGGGAGTTGACAGTCTGTGAAAGAAATTGAGAATAAATAGAGAAATTACAAGGGCATATGATAATGCTGGTAATAGGCAAAACACAAGCAGCTCACCAGATACGGGAGGTCAAAAAAATATTTTTGGAGATAAAGTTTAGTTGAGTCCTGAAAGTTGAAAACAAATTACCGAGGAGGGAGAAGAAGACGACAGAAAAGACATTCCAATGTTGAATGGGTACCATGAAAGAGAGCATGGCACTTTTGGGAAACTGTTCCTAGTTCTCCTGACCTGGAATGCAGAAAGTGAAGCAAAAGGCCAGCACAAGATCAAACGACAACAGCATTTTAAACTGCCTTCTGCAATAATTGAAAAATAGTTTTATTTCTTCTTATAGGATGTATAGATGAAAACAGGAAAGGACAAAGGTTATCCATTTCATGACTTTCTGTATGATGTGCAAAAACAGAAAAGGGCATACTTAGGTGACCGTGAAAATAAATTGTTTTTTAAAAATTGTGGGTTTAACTGACTTCACATAAGTCCAAAATAGTTCTGCGCCATAGAGAAGTAAATTCATATGCTTAAGGTATACTGCATGACACAGAATAAAGATAATATAGTGATTAATATAGCAAAGCTCTAAAAAAACCTTTTGGAAAAAACAATGGTTTCCCAATATATTTATCAAAAATAAGACACAGGTTTTGTTTTGTTTTTTTTTAAAGGAGATACATTCACAAAATTTACTATTGTGTATCAGTCAGATTAAAGCTAACATAATAATTTTGCTCAGTTTGATTTAATTGAGAATTATTGAGTATCTAATATGTATCAAGCATTTTACTAGGTTGTAGGGCTATCATAATTGATGAATAATGCTGACATGTAAAGTTGAAATACTAGCAAGAACTATAGATTTTTGTTTTGTTTTGTTTTTGTTTTTTGAGACGGACTCTCGCTCTGTCGCCCAAGCTGGAGTGCAGTGGTGTGATCTTGCCTCACAGTAACCTCCTCTTACATGGTTCAAGTGATCCTCCTGCCTCAGCCTCCCCTTGTAGCTGGGATTACAGGTGTGCAACACCACACCTGGCTAATTTTTATACTTTTAGTAGTGACATGGTTTCACCATGTTGGCCAGGCTGGTCTCCAACCCCTGACCTCAGGTGATTTGCCTGCCTTGGCCTCTCAAAGTGCTGAGATCACAGGCATGAGCCACTGTGCCTAACCAGATTATTTTTATTTATTCTTTTTTTTTGGAGATAAGAGTCTCGCTTTGTCATCCAGGCTAGAGTGCAATGGCGTGATCTCGGCTTACTGCAATCTCCACCACCCAGGTTCAAGTGATTCTCCTGTCTCAGCCTCCTAAGTAGCTGGGATCATAGGCACACGCCACCACACTGGGCTAAATTTTGTATTTTAGTAGAGGTGGGGTTTCACCACGTTGTCCAGGCTGGTCTCGAATTCCTGACCTCAAATGATCTGCCCACCTTGTCCTCCCAAATTGCTGGGATTATAGATTTGAGCCACCGCGCCTGGCCCAGATTATTTTTCAAAACCCTCAGTAACTCCTTAGTGAACACCATATTTAAAAACACTACATCTCACCATAACTGAGTTAATTGTAAATGTATCTTAATGAGTTAAATGTATAAAATGTAGCTTCACAAGTGGAATCTGGATATGAGGGCTTAAGTTCTAGTTTCAAAGGAGGTCAATGGCTCACAGCATTCTCAATGTTTTTTTCTGTATCATGTTTTTGTTTGAGGCTTTGAGACACTGTTCTAGCTGTAGCATCCAAAGTTCTTAAATAATTTAGATAGCTCTAAATTAATCCTCCAAGTTGCAAATCACCCTCCAATGGCTTCTTATTGCAATTAAAATAAAGTCTCAATTTTTTACGAAGACATATCCCCCTGCCTGTATTTCCTACTTCCTCTCAACATTCATCTCACATTTTCTGTGCTCTAGTTACATTGGCTTGCTTTCTGTTCTTCAACATACCAAACTTGTTTTTATTTTATGGCCTTTGCCCTTGTTTTCTCTGCCCAGAATGCTCTTCCCCCAGAATTTTGCATGGCTCATTCTTTCTTATCATAAAGGTGTCAGATTGAATGTCACATCTTCAATGAGTCTTTCTCTAACCACCCTTTTTAAAATGGCCACACTCACCCATCAATTTTATTCTATCTTGTCACCTTGCTTTATATTTCTCATAGCAGTTCATATTATTTGAAATTTTCCTATTGTTTGTGTCTCTCCCTCTACCAGCCCTGACTCGACTGTAAGTTCCATGTATAAAAGAAAATTATATTGTTCATAGCCAGAGGCCTGCCTTGAATAATCCCCTCACCCCCGCCGAGCCCCAGTGAGACTGTAAACAGGTGCAGTGCCCATATTCCACAGTGCCCTTGTGTATCTGTTATATGTTTTGAATTTTTCCCTTAGGCATTTCAGAAGTATGAAAATAGGCAAGGAAGAAAACCAAAAGACCCTCAAAACAAAAAAAAGCTTGTAAGTTGTACTATTGTATTATGTGTCTATTAATTGTATTATTACTTGAGGTTATAACTGTGCCTGTCATAGTTAGCTCTTGTTATAATTCTGTGGTGGCATAGTACTAAGAACTTTACATTTCATGATTAACCTTCCCAAAGTTAGAGGTATGTATTTACATCACCTCTACTTTTTAGATGAATCTCACTGTGGTTTTGATTTGCATTTTCCTGGTGGTTAATGATGCTGAACATTTGTTCATATACTGGTAGCCATTTGTATGTCTTCCTTAAGAAATATCTATTCAGGTTCTTCCCCTCACCCTTTTTTTTTTTTTTTTTTTTTGACACAGAGTCTTATTCTGTCACTATGCTGGAGTGCAGCGATGCAATTTCGGCTCAATATAACCTCCACTTCCCAGGTTCAAGCGATTCTCCTGCCTCAGCCTCCAGATTAGCTGGAACTGCAGATGTACCCCACCACGCTCAGCTAATTTTTGTATTTTTCGTAGAGACGGGGTTATACCATGTTGGCCAGGATGGTCTCAATCCCTTAACCTTGTGATCCACCCACCTCAGCCTCCCAAAGTGCTGGGATTATAGGCATGAGCCATCTCTTTCCCTATGTTTTCATTGGGGTTATTTGTTTTCCTGCTATTGGGTTATTCGTGTTTCACCTATATTTTGGATATTAACTTCTTATGGTTTGCACTTATCTTCTCCCATTCCATAGGTTGCCTCTTAACTCTGTTGTTTTCTTTGCTGTTAGAGGTTTTTTAGTTTGATGCAATCCCATTTGTCTCTTTTTGCTTCTGTTGCCCATGCTTTCGAGGTCATATCAAAAAAACAAAATCGTTGTCCCAAACAAGGTTAAGAAGCTTTTCCCCTATGTTTTCTTCCAAAAGTTTTATAGTTTCAGATCTTACATTTAAATTTTTAATGCTTTGAGTTGATGTTTATATATAGTATGAGATATGAGTTCAATTTTATTCTTCTGTATATGGATGTCCACTTTTCCCAACATTATTTATTGAAGAGACTGTCCTTTCTCCATTGTGTGTTCTTGGTACCTTTGTCAAATATTAATTGACTATAAATGTCTGAATTTATTTCTGGCCTCTCTATTCTGTTCCATTGGTCTATATTTTTATTTTCATGGTACTACTATGCTGTTTTGACATAATATTAAGTACAGGAAATGCTAATGACTCCACCTAAAAAGCTGTTAGAACTAATAAATGAATTCAATGTTATAGGACACAAAATCAACATACAATATCAGTAGCATTTTTATATATTAACAACAAACTTTCCAAAAAAGAAATCAAGAAAACAATCTCATATGCAATTTTATGCATATATAAATTATATATATATGAATAAAACTTAGGAATAAATTCAACCAAAGAGATAAGATTCATATACTCACTGATGAAAGAAATTGAAGAGGATAACAAATAATTGGTAAGATATTCCATGTTCATGAATATGCACAAATAATATTTTTGAAATGTTCCTCCTACCCAAAGTGATATACAGATTTAATGCAATCCCTATAAAATTTTTAGTGACATTTTCACAGAAGTAGAAAAACGAGTTCTAAAATTCATATGCAACCACAGAATACCCCCAAATAGCCAAAGCAATCTTGAGCAAAAAAGAACAAAGCTCAAGGCATCACACAAACTCCTATCAAAATATAACTACTATGAAGCTATAGTAATCTAAACAGCATGATATTGGCCCATTTAAGTTGAGAAAAACACACATATTACTGTCTATAACAGAAAATTAAGGGCAATAGGCATACTGTTACAACCTATCCCATTTTTAGTGGTATAGCCATAAATTGTAAACCTTCCATTGAATAGATCTATTATTAAAAGGTATTTAAAAAATTCATAAACTTTGTTCTGCTGCTTTCAACTAAAAATGTTTACTTTTAAAACAAATTTATTCTGAAAACAAAAACTTTTGACCTAACAAATGATCCAGTGGGCACAAGGCTACAAAGGATAACAACTCCACTGTAATTTTCCTCAATATTTTAAACTTCAAGTAGCTTTTAAAAAATGAGCATCAGATGCCTTTACTCATATTGGATGTAAAGAAAAATACAGTGTGAAGAGTGTCATTCTGTAAGATCCATGAGTTACTTTCTTACTTTTTTAAGTAAGTACTAAAGCCTAGATTGTACCAGTTACTAGATCATTGTAAGACAACCTTGACACAGAAGAAGACAAAATATAGAACTGTTTGTTTACATAGCATCATGGTTTGCAGCAAACAGTATTCCGATATGGACAAAAAGAAAGACACCCAAGCCACTTTTTCAAATGTAATCATATAAAATTTCAAGCGGTGCATTATGGGTCAGTATAGCCCCTTACAAGTGGATTCATATGAGCAAATTTTATATTAATCAGTTATTTATTTTGTTTTCATGGAAAATTTACAATTTAGGTTAGGGAGATATCAGAGGGCAGTAGTTAGGCAGTAAAGATACGGATGTTGGAGGAAGAAACCCTTAGACTCATGATTCATCCTCTGTGAGTTCTCTGGTCAACTTACTATATTTTTGTGAATCACAGTTTCTTCATGAAACTGTGGAGTCATGAGTTTAAATGGAATAATGTACATGTTTAGCATAGTGTCTGACACAGTGAAAGCTCAGTAGTGTAAGTTGTTATCCTATTACTTTAAAAATTTTTTAATAAAGTGAAATTGTAAAGCATAAAATTAAACCTTAACATGAATCACTGTAATTGGCCTTTGAACTTTAGATACCTAAAAACACAGTCTTTGCTATATTCTCTTTTTGTGAATATTTTCTCTTATTTCCAGATTATGCATTTCCCTGCTCCATGTCCCAGCTTTTAAATTTGCTCACATTTCATGGTGACTTCCCAATTCGTTTTTGTGCAATAGCAAAAAGTCAAGCTTTGTTTTATTTTTTGTTTTCTGTGCAGAGACTATACCTCTAAAATTTCTCTGGTATTCACACAGTGTTCTCTCATATCTCAAGTCTCTCTTAGGAGTTTTCTAACATGTTTTTCATCTATTTATTAGATATGTAAGTAATGTTTGTAGATGTCATCATTTTCTTTTTATAGCAAATTTCAGGTTTACCTAAGTTGTATTCTAGTGTGTTAACTTATATTTGGTGGTATTCCATAGTTTTAAAAAGCAATCAATAAGGCAGATTTAGTTACAACACTTATATATGATATAGTTCTCATCTTTCCTTCTACCCATTTCATTCACGTGGTATCACTCTAAAAGGCCCACATCAGGCTATGCACAATGCTTAAAAATGAAATGCAAAACTTCTTTCATCCCTTGCTACATTAATCCTTTATTCCCTTTGAAAAGCAGAATTCACCTTTTTTTCTCTTGTAGAGTAAGAACATTTCTGTTTTTGCAGAAATCTGTAATGTTTTCTTACCCTTGAAGCCTGTTTATGGAAGACCAACAAGAGCAGGATTTGTTTTGTTATTTGTACATTATTCAGTATAAAACATTTTTTTTAAAACCTACCATCAGCTAGACTCCCAGAGATCTGAATTATGTGCTAACTACTCTGGTTAATTAGAGTGCTATTTAATTTTTGTAATTCAGCATGAGCCTGAATAGTGCAAAATCCGTTTGACCTGTATCTTATAGTCATCTACTTACCACAAGTCTCAGACCTTTTTAATGATGAACTGCTCTGACTGGTAATCACCTTTGGGCCTCCTGTTCCTTCTCTTTACAAATTAAAAAGAAGCCAGCAAAAACATCCTGGTGCAAGGTGCACTGGCAATGCAGTGAGGTTGTAAGAGTAGAAAACTAACAGCCGTTCTGAATACTGATGACTAGAAAATGCAGCAGAACCATCTTCCTCACTCCTCTTTATAGACATAAGATCAAAAAAAAAAAAAAAGGGGGGGGAGCCAGTGCCATGGCTCCTGCCTGTAATCTCAGCACTTTGGGAGGCCAAGGCAGGTGGGTCAAAAGGTCAGGCATTCGAGACCAGTCTGGTCAAAATAGTGAAACCCCATCTCTACTAAAAATACAAAAAAATTAGCTGGGCATGGTGGTGGGTCCCTGTAATCCCAGTTACTTGGGAGACTGAGGCAGGAGAATCGCTTGAACCCTGGAGGTAAGGATTGCAGCGAGCCAAGATTGCGCCACTGCACTCCAGCCCAGGTAACCCTGCGAAACTCCATCTCAAAAAAAAAAAAAAAAAAGACAAAAAGACAAAGAAGAGGCACATTGAGCTGAGGAGAGAACAGCAGCAGGGACTGTGCTGGAAGGTAAATGTGGCTAAGGTGTGTGTCTGTCAGGGACAGGGGACTGCCATGATCAGATGATAGTTTGAAAAGATCCTAGCTACAAGTATAGATGGAGTTAGAGAAGGTGAATATTAAAGTGATACAAATAGTTAAGCAAGCGTGTTTGTTATATTCCAAGCAAGAAAGGATAATGACTTTGATTTAGGATGGTGGTGTTAAGGAGTCATTTATTTAAATAACTCATTGAAATAATAATTTGTGGCTGGGGACAGTGGCTCAACATCTGAAATCCCAGCAGCTTGGGAGGCTGAAGTGGGCAGATTACTTGAGGTCAGGAGTTCCAGACCAGCCTGGCCAACATGGTGAAACCCCATCTCGACTAAAAATGTAAAAATTAGGCCGAGCACAGTGATGCTGTAATCCCAGCACTTTGGGAGATAAATCATGAAGTCAGGAGTTCGAGACCAGCCTGACCAACATGGTGAAACCCAGTCTCTACTAAAAATAAAAAAAATTAGCTGGGCATGGTGGCACACACCTGTAACCCCAGCTACTCATGAGGCTGAGACAGGAGATCGCTTGAACCCGGAAGGTAGAGGTTGTAGTGAGCTGAGATTGTACCACTGCACCCAGCCTGGGTGACAGAGCAAGACTCCAAGACTCCTTGTCAATATATATATATATATATATATTAACCAGGCATGGTGGGGGTGTCTGTAGTCCCAGCTACTCAGGAGGCTGAGGCATGAGAATTGCTTGAACTGGAGAGGCAGAAGTTGTAGTGAGCTGAGATCCTGCCACTGCATGCCAGCCTGAGAAACAGAGCAAGAGTCCATCTCCAAAAAAAAAAAAAAAGAAAGAAAGAAAGAAAAATATTTTGTGATTCAGACAGAGTTGGAAGGGACTTCATATTGAGACATAAGAAAAGAAGGGTTCTCTGAAGAGATGGCATTAAAGCAAAGCACTAAGTCCTAAGAACAGGCCCATCACAAAAGTTGCTAAGCAGGAATGAGCTTGATATATTCAGGGAAAGAAGAGTAGAGGTAATAAAAACAGAGTGGGAGAAGTTAAGATAAAAGTTGATGCAGCCAGTTAAATAGGACTTTTAAACTTAGCTAAGTGTCTGGATGTTAAGAAAATTCTTTTATGAAAGCAAATGTGTTTGGGATTAAGCTTTAAACAGATAGTTCTGGTTCCTGTGTGGTCAATGGGTTGCAGAAAGCAAGGAGACACGTAGATAGACTAGTTTATAATTTTTTACTTTGGCCCGAGTAAGGATGATGGATCCAGGGTAGAAGCAGTAGAGATAGAGAGCAGAAGCAAGATCTGAGAGGTAACATTACAGGTGTTTTTTTCTTTCTTTTTTTTTTTTTTTTTTTTTTTTTGAGACAGAGTCCCACTCTGTCACCCAAGCTGGAGTACAGTGGCGAAATCTTTGCTCACTGCAACCTCTGCCTCCCAGATTCAAGTGATTCTCCTGATTCAGCCTCCTGAGTAGCTGGGACTCTAAGAGCGGGCCACCATGCCTGGCCAATTTTTTGTTTTGTTTTGTCTTTGTTTTTGAAACAGTCTGGCTCTGTCACCAGGCACCAGGCTGAAGTGCAGTGGCGCAGTCTCGGCTCACTGCAATATCTGCCTCCTGCGTTCAAGAAATTCTCCTGCCTCAGCTTCCTGAGTAGCTGGGACTAAAGGCGCGCGCCACCACACCCAGCTAATTTTTGTATTTTTTATTAGATACAGGGTTTCACCATGTTGGCCAGGATCATCTCAATCTCTTGACCTCGTGATCCACCCGCCTCGGCCTCCCAAAGTGCTGGGATTACAGGGATGAGCCACCACGCCTGGCCTAATTTTTTGTATTTTTAGTAGAGACGGGTTATCACCATGTCAGCCCAGATGGTCTTGATCTCCTGACATCGTGATCTACTGCCTCAGCCTCACAAAGTGCTGGTATTACAGGCGTGAACCACCGTGCCCAGCCAACAGCTCTTAGTAACAACCTTACTATGGAGGTTGGAAAAAAAAGATAAACCAAGGAAAAGTCCTAGATTTTGGTTCTAGGACCAGCAGTTAAGTAAATATGGTGCCATGTATGAGATGGAGGAACTCAAAGAAGATCAGGTTTGTAGAGAACTATGGCTAAGATGTTCTTACCAAGTTGCCTACCACAACGTCATGTGGATATGTCAGACTGGAGGAAAGTGACGTGACCCTGGAGTTAGAAATAAGTTCAACAAAAAGAGACATAAACGTGATATTCAGTGGAAAAGTGTCGGTGTTCTAAGGCATGGAATTAGAAGAGTGTGTAGATAGAAGTCTCCTTAGGTAGGCAGAGCCAAAGACACCAGGGAGAGTGAGAAGGGGAAACCGTGGGGCTGGAGGAAAACCAGAATGTGTCATGCAGCTCAAGAAAAGGAAGAATTTCAAGAAGCAGGAAGTGCTCCACTGTAAGAAATGCTGCTGCGGGCTCAACAAAGGCAGGCAACAGGGAGAAAAATAGGTGCGTTCTCAGGCGGATGTCACAGCTGTATCCAATCATAAGACTTGTGAATGGATTGGGTGTGTGGCACAGAGGATGTTTATGTTTACAGCCATTTCCTGGCCACCATGGCCTCTCTCCTTCTTCCCTGTCTCCCTCACGCTTTTGGTCCATAATGTCACAAACAACAGTCAAATGTACCACTTCTGGGGTGACAGCCTGTTTGTGCCTCGAGTGTTTCTTATACCACTCCTCTTTCACACGTTGCTAGAGCTGACTTCCTAAAATACAGGTTGAAATCTCTCACCAAAAAAATTCAGCACCCCTCCTTTGTTCAGGATTAAACTAGAAATTCTGTCTACCTTTCAAAGCTCAGTTTAATGCATCTGACCATTAAATGGTCTCTGAGTGCTTCCGATTGTCTTTTCACCTTCTGGTGTTTCCGTAGTACATTGCTTGTACCTATAGGCACAACTTTTTTTTTTTTTTTTTTTTTTTTTTTTTTTTTTTTTTTTTTTTTTCCCAGAGAGGGAGTCTTGCTCTGTTGCCCAGGCTGGAGTGCAGTGGCACAATCTTGGCTCACTACAATGTCGACCTCACAGGTTCAAGCAATTCTCTTGCTCAGCCTCCCAAGTAGCTGGATTATAGGTACTCGGCACCACACCCGGCTAATTTTTTAGTAGAGATGGGGTTTTTACCATGTTGGCCAGGCTGATCTCGAACTCCCAACCTCATGATCAGGAGCCATTGCATCTGGCCATACATGCAAAAAAGAGGCAGAGAAAGATAAGTCACATTTCCAAGATCAAATGATTCTTACATATAGTGCATATATAGAATAGGGTTTGCAGACCATCTTCTCCAAGATAAAAACCACATCTTCAACCAAGTTGATGTGGTTTTCCCTGTCATAGTACATAGAAAACATTACTGGATTGAGAACCAAAGAACCTCATTTCAGAACAACAAGAGGGATTTAACTTCATTATTACCAACTTCCGTGTTGACAATAATGGCCTCTTTTGCTTCCAGATCAATCAAGAGTTACATCTTTAGTTTATATTTTACAGAGGCGAGAAAGAGTGGGAGGGGTCTTCAACTTTCCATGACCATAAATACCTTGAATTGAGGTCTGCTTATAAAGATGATTCATTTAAGTACTGGAATCCAACCTACATGTGTGCCCAGAGTGTGATAAATGAGGCTGAATCTGGCAGCCTGAAAATGGAAAACAAAATCAAAGCAACTCTCAGACCACTGGGCAGGAGAAGGGAATACTTGGGGCACACTTGCCCAGGAACCCCTTGGAACAGCACAGTATGAAAAGCTGCTGGGTTTTGCCAGTTTCCCATTGCTCAATGAAAGGAGGTTTTACTTATAATTATGGGTGAACTATTTTTGTCATATTCCCCTATGGGGTCATTGCTTCCAATACTGCACTTATTAATCTGGGAAGCATTTGGGAAAATAGTTGAAATTAAGACTGATGGGTGCTATTTTAAACTATGTGCCAAAGAAAGAAGCTGAAATAAGCAAGTCAGTGCATCCTTTGGTACGATGACAGGTGGTGAACTGTAACAAAAAGGAATTAAGCTCTAGGCCAAAATTAAGTCTCATAAAGCAGCCTAGCTTTACAACCATTTTCTATAGCTGTGAAACCTGATTCTGTTAGCACAAGGATATTTAGTTTCTAAAGAAATTCTATGTGAATCTCTCTGAATTAGGATACCAGTCAGTGAAGAGCTGTAATAGCTTGTCAGTTTTTTGTAAAGGCAGTTAGATTTGTCTTTTCCTTTCCCAGGTCTGGGTCTTCATCACCTCATAGCCAGGTTACAATAGTCTTTGAGCTAGTCTCTTTGATCTTCTTTCCTATATCTACCCCATTTTGTAAGCTGAGACCAATTGATTCTTTCTAAAACATCACTCGTATTGTGTCACTCACTAGTCTCCAGTGCTAAAGAATCTACAGTCTCCCTACTGTCCATTGAGTAAATGCCACACATTCAACTGGCCACACCCTATCTATTCAACCTGAAGGTAAATCATTTTAGTTTTGCTGATTCCAGACTTCTCCCTCCTTGTCACACAGACATAGAAACTCAAGATTTACCTTTTTTTTTTTTTGACAGAGTTTTGCTCTTGTTTCCCAGGCTGGAGTACAGTGGCATGATCTCTGCTCACCACAACCTCTGCCTCCCAGATTCAAGTGATTCTCCTGCCTCAGCCTTCTCAGTAGATGGGATTACAGGCACGCGCCACCATGCCCAGCTAATTTTTTGTATTTTTAGTAGAGATGGGGTTTCACCATGTTGGACAGGCTGGTCTCGAACTCCTGACCTCAGGTGATCTACCTGCCTCAGCCTCCCAAAGTGCAGGGATTACAGGCATGAGCCACCACACCCGGCCAGCTTTATTTGTTATCTGCTCTTTCCCAATCCATAATTTTGTTTGTTATGTCTAGCACAAAAATCACCTCCTTAATGAATCCTTCCAAATAATTCCATACTCCTTCATTTAAATATCTATGAATTCAATACCTGTATTCAATGTGGCACAGAATACATGTTTCTAACATCCTTAATTTATTGCCTTACAATTGCATTCACCTTTTTTCCATGTAGAGGTATTGCAGTCTCAATTAAATCATAAGTCCCTTGAGGAAACACACAAATTATTTTTGTATATTATATGATCTCCTATATCCTAATACAGAGGTATGCAAGTAGCGGGTATTAAATAAATACATTTGAAGGAAGTGAAACCGTTTCTATGTGGTAGAGTACAAAGTGCACTGGATTAGGAAATTAGAAAGCAGCTTCTGCTCTTGACTGCAGCACTCATAAACTGTGTGGTCTTCAGCAAATCACTTAATTCCTCTGATACCAGGTTTGCACATTTGTAAACTAAGAGTGATAATAATATGTTTCCTATTTTTTGTAAAGGCATCAAGTGAAGAAGGAAGGAAACAAAGCATATAAAAATATTTCTGTTCAAATAAAGACATTTCTATATTTGTATATATTTCCACATATAGCATGAAAACCAATTTTTCTCCAGTGTGGACATACTTTTATAATAGATTTTTACTTGGTTGATAGCGTGAACAAGGGTGAAAAATGACTTAAAACAACATAAAAAGTGAGTTATGATATGACCAAAAGAAAGACTAACATGTAAAAGTTCATGGTAACTTTATTTTTAATAACTCAAAAACTGGAAATAAATCAAATATCGATTAACAGGTTAACTAATAAGCATGTTTTGGGATATTCATCCAATGAAATTGTACTCAGGAACAGAAAAAAAAGAAGGAGCTAACAGAAGTGAAATCCAAAAGTATCATGCTAAGAAAAAGAAGCCAGATCCAAAAGAATATGTGTTGTATGCTTCCAATTGGACAAAACTCCAGCAAAGGCAAATCTAATTATGGGGTCAGACAAGCAAATCAGAAATTGCCAGGTGCTGAAGTGCAAATGGAGTTTGGCTGGGATAGGGCAAAAAGAAACTCCTCGGGGTAACTGAAAAGTTCCCTATCTTAACTGTCATGATGGTTATATGGGTATACATATTTGTCAAAACTCACATATATTTATTATATGTACATATAATATATATACTTATATATGTGCATTTTACTGTATGTAAATTTTACCTCAATAAACTTTATTGTTTTGAAAGCAAACTGCACTTGAAACTGATGTGTAACTTCATTATAATTCCTACAGAAATATACAGTTTGATGTATTATATATGGCCTTATTTAGAATTGGGAGAAAAAACAGAATTACTTTCTCTGTGGAGGATCACTGAGGATATCGACCAATAAGCTTCCCATTTTGGCAATGAAAAAAGCAAAGGAAGATGGAACTTGTTCATAGCACTTTGAGATCTAATACATCAGCCCAAAATCAGATACATTACTTTCTTTTTATTGATGAATTAAAATAAAAATCCTTTTTTCCCCCCAAGATTAAAAGAAAAATAACTCTTGGAAAACAGTAGTATCTATTTTAGGCGATATTTCAACCATCCATAAAATGACCCACCCCCACATTGTAGAATCTGCATTTCTAGACTCTCAGAAAATCAGCAAAAGCTGATAACTGTACAGCTTCTGCACTCTCCAATTATCTCCTTTCAGAGCCAGAACACACAAACACTTTTTTGCATTTAATTAAGTATTGCAATTCCAGATTATCTTTGATTAATGAAGAGCGATACAGCGTATAGCTAGAATTATGTGATTATTTCACAATTGATCTTTAATTATTCCATCTGATAATAATTTCACTAATTTTTCATAATGTTCTCATCTAGATTCTTATAAATGAGCTATAACAATTAATAATTTTCATTAATTTTCGTTGAAAATGAGGTGAAGTTTTCGATAGAACTCTTAACCTTCAAAAACTGTTTTAAAAATTTTAATTAAAGGATAAGCTGTACTGTCATATGGAAAAGCTGTATGACTTCTTCAGATACAGCAAGTCAAGTAAACATTCAAAAGTTTCCTTCTCTTTTTTTTTTTTTTGAGTTTGGGACTTGGTGCTTGGGCGTGCCTAAATCTTCTGCCTCTCCCTCTGCGTGTTTAGCTTGGACTTCAGTGTCACATAATGTAGGTTTTATGTCAGCTTGACTATGCTATGTGTGACTATGGCCAACTTAACCTCTTTAAACTATTGTGACATTGTTAATAAGTTAGAGGTAGTGGCCGGGCATGGTGGCTCATGCCTGTAATCCCAGCACTTTGGGAGGCCGAGGTGGGTGGATCACAAGGTCAAGAGATCGAGACCATCCTGGCCAACATGGTGAAACCCCATCTCTACTAAAAAAAATACAAAAATTAGCTGGGCATGGTGGCATGCGCCTGTAGTCCCAGCTACTCTGGAGACTGAGGCAGGAGAATTGCTTGAACCTGGGAGGTGGAGGTTGCAGTGAGCCAAGATAGTGTCACTGCACTCCAGCCTGGCACCCGGCGACAGAGCAAGACTCTGTCTCAAAAAATAAAAAAAATAATAAGTTGGAGGTGAGAGGTCTCATCAGGAAATAGGTGGAATGAGATGGCAAGAGGCCATGTAGCTCATGGGACTACACACGGCCACCTAGGGAGACTCGGTAGACAGAGAAGAGAAGGGCCAAGGTCAGAAAATTTAGGGACTTTCTTTCCAGAAGACTGCCAGGGATCCATCTTCTGCCAGCAGTAGAAGGGGCAGCCCACACGGCTAGAAGAGAACTGGAGGTAGTCATAAGAGACAAAAGAATGTCCAAGAAGAAGCTTACAATATGCTAAATACTGTTATAATGACTTAACATTCATTATTCTACTTAAACCTCACAGCAGGCCTCTGAGGCAAATATATCATCATCAATATTTTAAAACTGAGGAACAGAAAGCATACTAAGGTCATCCAGTTAATGAGGGGCAGAGCCAAGACCTCAACCTAACATGATCAGATTTAAAACCCATTTTCACCAACACCATGCTCAAGGAGATCCTACACATGTAGCATTCATCCTAGTACCTGGTTCATAGCATGTATTCGGTAAATGCAATTTTTCTATTGCCGTACTGGCTATAAACACATCAGTTCCTTTTTGGCTGTCATCAGATCAAAGTTCTGCATGCACTGCTGAGGCCTAGGCAGAGAACAGTAAGGTGACCTTAACACTAGTTGACCACAGAGTCTAATCTAGCCTTGGGATTTCTGAAGGCTATTTGAACTGCTGGAGATCATGAAGGGACACAGCAGGACTAATGACTATTGATGAACTTACACCTTTGTGTTGAGTTTCATGCTAATTATATTTAGAGGGCATGACTTCCAAGTTTTCTGAAAATAGATTGCCATTAATTACTGTTTAGAAACTTATATATTGTCACTAAAAACAGCAATTCTTCATGTAAAGTAAAAATATGCATCATTTCTTAAGTCTGTCCACTGTGCCAGACCCTGTATTGTGTATTCAATGTATACTGTGAGATAAACATGATTATCACCCCATTTTCTACCTGAGAAAATTGAGATTTCAAGAGTTTAAGTGATATGTTAAAGGTCACACAGCTTGTAAGTGGCAAACCAGGACTGAAACTCTGAAATTTAATTTCAGAATTAATTCTACACAGTTTCACCAGAATAGATTAATTAGTTGGGAAGCAATATATTTGTTTATTGGACATTGAACATTGTTGTAGATAATTATATCTTCACCTGTAGTTAATGTAACACCTCAAAGAATCAAATATTAAAACTGTTCATTGGCCAGGCACAGTGGCTCACGCCTGTAATCCCAGCACTTTGGGAGGCGGAGGTGGGCAGATCATGAGGTCTGGAGTTCGAGACCAGCCTGGCCAGTATGGTGAAACCCCATCTCTACTAAAAAAACAAAAATTAGCTGGGCATGGTGGTACATGACTGTAGTCCCATCACTTTGGAGGCTGAGGCAGGAGAATTGCTTGAACCCAGGAGGCAGAGGTTGCAGTGTGAGCCAAGATGCACCACTAACTCCAGCCTCTGCAACAGAGCGAGACTCTGTCTCTCAAAACAAAAACAAAAACAAAAAAACAAATAAAACTGTTCATGGCTTGGGGAGCAGAACTCTTTCTAAAATTATTGAATGCCTTTCTGCCTTCTTTGGTATGAAACACTAGATGGTAACACAGAATGGTTAACATTTTCTTGATAGCATAAGGCATTCCTTATATTCATCGGTCATGGTGCTATTCACAGGTGTGAGGTCCAGTGCATTGCAGGTTAAATGAATAGAACCCCTATATCAAAAATTTACTTTCTTAAAAAAATCTTTTAGTATAGCTGGCTTTATTTGGAACATTTGCATCTTTCTTTAAAAATGGATAAAGGGATGTTTATGTGTCAGACTTCTCGAAAGACATAACACAGCAAACATTCTACAAATTACATTAGGGAATCGAAGCTCAAAAGCTCACTCTTTCAAGCACTTTCCTCCTCCTCTGGAAAAACAACCTCGTTCCCTGGTACTCTCTTTTTCCTTTGTCTTATCAACAAGAATCAACATAGGGTAGTATTTCTACATTAGTAACTTAATGACTAAAATCTTCTCCTTATACATCTATATCTACAGGTATGCTCAATTCACTCACCATGTGTTCACTGGTGGGGACAGAGCCTGAAGAATACACAATTTCAAGAGAGTTTTAGAGAGGATACTTGAAATCTTGGATAGTGTTTATAACCAGAAGTTGATAGCATAGAGATGGAATGTACATTCATGATTTTGACAAAAGACTCTTGAATACTCAAAGAAATTAAGGTATAAGAAGCAGAAACATTTAATATTTAGGGTTACAGTGGGACTGAATATTCTTTCTGTATAGTACCTTAATGTTCTGATTAAGATTCTGGTACTATCGTAAAGCAATGTTAACACGTATTAAGAAACTTAGAAACAAAAGAGTCATGACACTCACCATCTCTGTCCCCACATGGTAAACTCTATTTTGTTCACACAATAGATTAGCTTAACTTTCCTCAGATTAGTCTGCCATTCTGAAAGGATCATTTATTGAAGGGACCAAAAGGTCAATGAATTGACCAGAAAAGTATATTCTAACTCATTCTGTCAAATATTTGGCATATTAGAAAGCTGAGGAATAATGATAACTCCCAATTACTTATCATTTTTATGAAAATCTAGGGTGAATGGAAGATTAACTGAGGTTCAATTTGACTAATTTAAAATAAAACATATGGATTTAATCAGCCATTTAAAACTCTTAAAAGTATTGGCTGTTTAAAAGTCTTTTCTCTGAACTAACCGTAAAATAGTTTTGTGGTTCTATGAGTTATTGGTTGATTTCTGCCATTTGTATTTAGCTTTTGATCATGTCTTATTTAAAGCACCAAGGTTATCAGTAATACGACACTCACCTAATGACAGTTATTTATACATATTTTCCATCCTCTTTTCCTCTCCCGCCTCTCTTTCTTCCTTTCAATCTCTCTTCCCATTTTTTGTTTCTCTTTATTTTCTTTCCTATATGTCAATTATCTGCCAGGTAAGTACACTGCCCGGGTTTGTTCAAAGAGGAAATTAGAATTTCCCTAGAGGTATATGCTAAGATTTTCCTTCAATCTGAACCACACACTTGGGGATACATTTTAAGCTTCATCTTTTATGTTATATGTTTTATGTTATAACTCGTATATTCTATCGTGTAGTTTACCTTTCCATTGCAGTAGAATGAATGGCTTTATGTCATTCCCAATTAAGCCCTGCCATCATCTGTCCTGATTAGCACAAAGTGGGATTAGGTGGCAATGGTGATTCAGGCTATCAGAGGTTACAGCAGAGAGCAGGACCTGGCAGACCAGTTCACTAAATGCCCCAGCGCCTGCCTCCACTGCTGATATGTCCAATGATGGATGTGCCTTTAATGTGGCATCCAGGTGCCCAGAGGGGTTACGGAGATTTAAGCGGTTGGTTGAAGAGCTGTCTTCTCTTCTTTCACCTTGTAGCTAGGATCCTTCTCTGCACTTCAAACCAGCAAGCTCCTTCATCTCTCCATGGCTGTTTCTGTTATCAGGAGCCTTACTCTTCCATTCCTTGTTAGCTTTCTCTTTTCTTAGAATTTTCCTGCTTTTCCCCTGACTCTCAACTTTCTGGCTGAGCAACCTGACTTTGATAGCAGCCAAAGGATGTTCCCATGCTTTCCTTTGAGTTGTGTAAGCAATAACATTTTACTTCTAACAGTTGGCTATTAGGACCTCTGACCTATTGACTTGCCCAGTTGGGAAGCTATGCCACACAGTGATAATGAGCTCGGGCTGTGAGTCAGATTTAAATCTTGACTCCACCATTTCTAACAGAATGATTTGGAATAAGTTGCTCAAATGTCTCTGAGACTCAGGTTTTTTTTATCTGAGAGATGAAAAAAATAGGAATAATAGCACCTACTTCATAGGTCTGCCATGATGATTAAATAAAATATCAAACACAAAAGCTTTTTTTTTTTTTTTTTTGAGATGGAGTCTCACTCGGTCACCCAGGCTGGAGTGAAGTGGCGTGATCTTGGCTTGCTGCAACCTCCGCCTCCTGGGTTCAAGTGATTCTCATGTCTCAGCCTCTCAAGTAGTAGGGACGACAGGCACATGCCACCACACCCAGCCAAATGCATTTATTAATACAACAGTAACAGTAACATGGCAAGTATTCAATCACTCTTAATTAAAAAAAAAAAAAAAAAAAAAAAAAAAAAAAAACACTTTCATTGCATGCTGCTCAAGACTTGTTTCTTTTTTTCTTGATGCAAAAGATAATTTGAAAAGACAAAATTTGCAGGTTTTGATTTTCTTATGATGCTTGATATCAAACCCTCAGATACTTAGAATGTCTGTTGTAATTTTCACAATGGTTTTTGATAGTATATGTCACATTTAATCTTTAGTTTCTCCCCCAAAAACAATGAGCATGCACACACACACACACACACACACACACACATGCACAGACACAAAGACACAGAAACACACACACTCTCTCTCATTGCGAAGCAGATGTTACCCCGCTACTTTAAATTAAAATGGTCACATTGGCTGGTTGACATACTAAGAAAGAGTTTCCTTTAGATTAATGTTTGGAAGCACAGTCAACTTAGATTCACTTTTTCTTTTCAATGCCATAAAAATGTTATCTGCCGCTTATTAACACTGAGAAATTTGATCACAACTTACCCTTGGTTTAGATCAATCCTTATAAAAACAACATACATTCTATTATAAGCGCTAAAAATGAACTAAGGGCAAAGACATATCAAGAAAGAAAGCAGCATGGGGGTAGTTCTGTGAAGAGTGGTTTAAAAGCCTGTATTATACTACTGCCACGTAAGTAGAGAAAGGCTGCTCTCAAACATGTTGCTGAAATGAGAATTGTTTAAAATACAAAAAGCAAGGCAGCTCCATGTGAGTATCTTAAAGTCCCAGGGTCACTTACAAAGGAGAACCAGGTGGTGAAACACCCGAGAAACAAACATCATAGCCAGATCTTGACACTAGGGACCCTCTTGAGAGGAAGCACACTAGATATTTTCAAAGACAGATTTTCTTCTGCCTCTAGATTAATGCAAAACTTCAATAAATAGAATATTAAGAGTAATAATTGGTTGGTATAACTCTGTTTATCCGATTACCTTTTAGGAGCTTTCCATCAGAATAACTGTTGCATTAAAATAACTCAGATTTCAAGACCCCCAATAAATACTATAAAATCAGAAGCTTCATAATGCTGGGTCCAGCCTTGAGCAGGTTAAAAAAAAAATTCCCCACGTGTATCGAATGTGCATCTCTTTTAAGACTCACTCATCTACTCACCTAAATTTTACAGATAAGATAAATTAAAGGCCCAGAAATTTGGGAGCAAGGGGAA
The DNA here is from genome assembly GCF_048565385.1 of Saimiri boliviensis. Classification (NCBI taxonomy): domain Eukaryota; kingdom Metazoa; phylum Chordata; class Mammalia; order Primates; family Cebidae; genus Saimiri; species Saimiri boliviensis. The sequence goes on from NC_133468.1 coordinate 16,364,220, forward strand.
GTGAATTAAAATTCTTTAGCTATCAATATACTACATGGAAGGCGAAAATGGAGTGGTCACTAAAAGAACAGGTTCAAATAACACAGCAAAGAATTATTCTCCTTGCAGCCTTGGGGTAGTTACCTCTTTTTTTCTGCCTTAATTTCCCCATCTGAGCAGGGGATAGTCATATTACTTGGCATACAAGGTTATTATGAGAATCAGCTGAGTTAAGACCCAAAAAGTGCAAAAAAACAGAACCTAGCCAAAAGAAAATACTCAATAAACAGTAGCTGATTGTATTAGGTGACCACCTTTTGCTAAGGTTTTACATATTATCAAATTGGTGCAAAAGTAATTGCTGTTTTTTCATTACTTTCAGTGGCAAAAACTGCAGTTATTTCTTCACCAACCTAGTACATGCTTATCAGCTCATCAACTCTAAACGAGGCTATATTATCCCTATTTTACAGTGGACACACAGATTCAGAAATGTTAAATAGCCTAGCAGAGTCCAACCACCAGTGAGCAATGGTATAGGCATTCAAACTTACTTTGGAAAAGTCAAAAAACCCAAATTCCATGACACACAAGTCCGTTATCTCTTTAACTTCATGAAGAGTACATTTGGTTTTGAATCTTTTTGGCCATTGGAGAAATTAAAATAAACCAAAGCCTTTAAAAAGTTACAGCATAACTTTTCTCCCCTGCAAACTAGAGTGATCCATTTTATACTTTTGCGTTCTATTTTTAAAGTGATAATGCTGAAATGAGTGTATCTAAAAGGACTGTGTGCTCTTGGGCACATATAAATGTCCCTGGCATGAATTGCATGTGTAATTGTGGTTGTTTTGGGGATGAAGAGGAGAGAAAAAAAAAAAAAAAACGCACAAGTGCAATATAACTGTGGCCATCTGCCTTTAGGTGAAATTCTGTAAGGTTATTTTGAGCTTCCATTGGACGTTGATTTCTATGTGTACAGAGAAAAGTGCCGGACCACCTGCCACCCGTCCATACTAGAATTGACCACGATGGCAGATGAAGCTTCAGAGATTGTCCTTTTCCATTACTGTTACTTGACTAGCCCTCTACCATATTACCTCCCTCTTTCCCATAAATAACTCCAAAGGACAACAGTTCTCCAGGTGCAGCAGTGTGAGGATTTTATCCTAGGAAAGCAAAGACTAGTAATGCATGAATTTCTTAAATCCAAGCTGGAGTCCAAGGGGAGATTTCATCCAATAGAAACAAGCCGCCCATGCAAACCATCTGCAGAATAACCTCACAACAGACCCAGTGGCGATTTCATAGTTTCCAGTAAAACAAGCTTAGAAGCCTCCCAAGGAGACAAATGCTTCAGAAAAATATCTTCCACTGCTTAGCATATGGGTCTGTGAATGCTGCCCAAACAAAAGGATAAAGCAAGGTAGGACAGAGCTCTAGCTGAAAAAATATTTCTCCTCCATCCTTTTGTGATAATAAAGAGATGCTTTTCTTGTCATTCATTTTTTTTCCAAGGGTCAGAGCTCCTATCAAGATGCCCAGTCTTTCTGACTAGTGTTGGGGTTTAGCCATTCTTTCCAGTGCGCAGGGGGAACTAGATCGATTCAAGAAGACACAGCTCTTGATATTTCCAACCATTTTAAATTTAAGCAGCTTGATACCTTCTCCTGCTGAAGGAGATAGGAGGCCAATAGAGAAGTTGGCAAAAACATTTTTTTTTCCACTTAAGTCTGTTTCCATTCTCACCACTCTGCAACTTGATATCAAAGCAGCTTTCCCTCTCCTTCGTGCATGGGCTATGGGATGGTGAGACCAGAAGGTCTAGTCTGCAGGGCAGAGCAGCATCATACATTACCCTGCCGTGCACCCTGTGGCTGATAGGGTAGAGGAACTGACTAGCTTGGAAGGGCATTTGATTGGAACCTCCTTGGCCAGAGGCACTGAGAAGAAGAGATGTCTCTTGGCAGAAAGTAACAATGTCATCATATTCTTCCCCTCCTTCCAGTTCCCACTCTTTGGCTTCTTTCTCTCCCTCTGAGGGGGAAAAAAAAAAAAGCATATACAATATTTGAGCAAAAAAGGCGGGGTGAAGAAAAGAAAATATACTTCTCTCTAATCTATAATGCAACAGAAGATGATGTATCCAGAAGTAGAAAATCTCTGTTCAAATGACTACAACCAGCCTTGCCAAATGCTACCCAATGCATTACAATTAACTGGGTCCCTAACAAACTCTGGTGATAAAAAGCAGCCATCATGTGGTGAATAATTCAGAATCCACGAAATATTCAAAAGGGAACCCAGACACTCAATCTTAAAAGGACATGTTCTACTTAGGTGTAATTTCAAAGATTTGCATTAAAAATTCAACAAAATAAACTGCTGTGAAAGGTAAAATCTGCCTGTGTCAGTAGAAGCAGTGGGTTCGGCCAGAGCTGGAGCAGTAATATTACAGAAGTTAGGCATCAGAAAACATGGACCATGTATTACAACCCACCGTGGGTAGAGAGTATTTCGTCCTATGGAGATCTGTACTAAGGCTCAAGATCAGTGTGAGATCCAGGATCAGAAATACTGTAGATCTGGTCTGCTCAAGTGACTGTATCAGTCAACAGATAGGCGGGCAAAGTGATGTAGAGCATATGAGAAATAAACAGAACCCAGAAGAAGCAGTTCTCACAGTTCCTGCCTTTATAGGTTATTGCACTCTGGTTCCTAAGACAAGACCTACAAATGTGGGATAATTAGAGAATGAAACAATATTATATACAATAAGGTGCAAAATTTTATTAGACACTAGAAAAGTGTCATTGATATTAAAAGTGAAGCAAAAAAATCAGTAAGGTCTATAGTTCTTAGGAAGGGCCCTGGAGAGGTGGAACTTGACTAAAATCTGGAAACTCTGACAGCATTTCATTGAAGTAAAGTTAGAGCAAAAATTTTCAGATAAGAGAAAGCTCATGAGCAACGACGTTTAAGTGGAAATGAGGAAGTTATGAGCAGGACAGGGTAAGATAGACAGATGATAAGTAGTTGACATGTGGAGAGGAGAACTTTGAAAGATTAGACTGGTTGATCAGACAGTTTTAATAAAGCTGTGTAATTTGACCTTTGTCTAATAGACTCTGACGCTATTTAGTTATTTAATAATGTTAGTAGTAGTACTATTATTAATAGTTAACTAATTATGATTTTATTTGTCTGTGTGTGTGGTTTTTTTTTGTTGTTGTTTTTTTTTTTTCATTTTTCTTAGACAGCCTCACTCTGTTGTGTTTAGGCTGGAGTGCAATGGTGTAATCTTGGCTCACTGCAACCTCCACCTTCAGGGTTCAAGCCATTCTACCGCCTCAGTCTCCCAAGTAGCTGGGATTACAGGTGCCCACCACCATGCCCAGGGAACTTTTTGTAGTTTTAATAAAGACAGGGTTTCAGCATGTTGGCCAGGCTGGTCTCTAACTCCCAACCTCAAGTGATCCGCCTACCTTGGCCTCCCAAAGAGCTGGGATTACAGGTGTGAGCCACCACGCTTGGCCGACTTTTTTTATTATTGAGTAATCCTTCAGGAATAGGCACTGTCTAAGCATTTTATGTGCACTATTTAGTATGATCTTCATGGTAACCTCAAGTGGTAGGAGTCACTATTATTCCCATTTTAAGATAAAGTGTTGGCTGGTACCATGGCTCATGCCTGTAATCCCAGCACTTTGGAAGGCTGAGCAGATGGATCATGAGGTCAGGAGATCGAGACTATTCTAGCCAACATGGTGAAACCCTGTCTTTACTAAAATACAAAAAATTAGCTGGGCATGGTGGTGCACACCTGTAGTCCCAGCTACACAGGAGGCTGAGGCAGGGGAATCTGCTGAACCCAGGAGGCAGAGGTTAGAGTGAGCCAAGATCAGGCCATTGCACTCCAGCCTGGTGACAGAGCAAAACACCATCTCAAAAATAAAAATAAAAATAAAAATAAGAGAAAATAAAGTGTTAAAAAGGCAAAGAATTTAGAAAATTCCCTGCATCCAGATCCATACAATGGGATCTGAATCAGAGCTGTCCAACGTCAGAACGTTAGTTCTTCACTCCGGTTCCATAGCTCCTTGGTAAGAGAGTAAAGAGATGAAATCTAGTCTTTTCCACATTAGCAGTAATTAATGAGTCACTATTAGTTGCTGGTGTTCTTATGGTTACATAAAGGAGACATAATACCTGATTTCCCAGAACAGAGGTATGTCATAATTCTGGAGCCCCTACTGGATCCAGGCACCATGTTAGTTGTTCTGCTTATGATAACTTATCAAATGTCACTTACCACTGCAACAGGTTGATGATTTCCTCCCCTCACCTTCTCTCTCTCTCTCTCTCTCTCTCTCTCTCTCTCTCACACACACACACACACACACACACACATACACACACACACACACATACACACACACACACACACACACACACACAATTAAACAGTTAAAATAAGGTCCAGAGACACTAAATCTATCACCTGGGTCACCTATATGACAGGCTGGGATTCATATCCAAATCAGTCTCTTTCCTCAACTAGAGGTTGGCAAATTGCAGCCTGTAAGCCAAATCTGGCCGACAACCTGCTTCTGTGTGGCCTGTGTGAAGAATGTTTTTTATATTTTTAAAAGATTGAAATGTTTAAATGAGGAATATTTCATGACACATGAAAATTCTATAATCTCAATTACTGTGTCCATAAATAAAATTGTATTGGAACACCATGCCCATGTGTTTAGGTATTGTCTATGGCTGTTTTCATACTATAACAGCAGAGTTGAGTAGCTGCAACAGAGACTGTCTGGTGTGCAATGCCTAAAATACTTACTGTCTGGCTCTTTACAGATAAATGTTTCTAACCCTGTCCTAAATCGTGATCTTTCTATTATGTCACCCTGCTTCTCATTGTGTCATGCTGTCCCTAAAACATATCCATCCTACAGAGTCGAGGAAGAAGTTCAGCTGTGGTACAAGAATATCACAAAAAAAGTGAAGGACATTTCCTCCTCACTTTATTTACTGTTTTGTTTTATTTATTTTTTGAGATGGAGTTTTGCTCTTGTTGCCCAAGCTGGAGTGCAATGGTGAGATCTCGACTCACTACAACCTCCACCTCTCAGGTTCAAGCAATTCTCCTGACTCAGCCTCCCGAGTAGCTGGGATTACAGGTGCAAGCCACAACAACCGGCTAATTTTCCTGTATTTTTAGTAGAAATGGGGTTTCACAATGTTAGTCAGGCTGGTCTTGAACTCCTGACCTCAGGTGATCTGCCCATCTCAGCCTCCCAAAGTGCTGGGATTACAGGGGTGAGCCATTGCTCCCGGCCTTCCTCATCACTTTAAATCTGAGACTTGTAATAACCAGCATGTAGAAGGCTATTTATTTCCTCCTGGGCTGTAGACGTGAAATGCAAATGCAGAGTGATGGGAAAAAAAATGTGCTATAAGGAGTATTTTCAGAAGATTTTTCTGGAAAAAAGAAGCAGAGTGGAACAGAAGCAAGAAGACCAGTTGGATAATTAGGTGTTGAAGTCTCAAGCTGCTGGAATGTTTGTAGAATGATAGTTATTTCCCTAATCTCAGTCATACAACCAACTGCTTCTGTAGGAGGATATTTGGGAAAAATAAAAATAAGAGGCCTGGTATTATAATGTAAGTGTTCATTATTACCAGGTTTCAAACAACTGGCCACTTACAAAGATAATTGAACCTAGATACGGCAGCTCTTAAGCTATTCACATTAATCCAGACATCAAGAGGACCATTTTCTGAAATCCTTCATGTGCTGCACCTCTTGTGACAAGTTTGACTAAAAACTATGCACTACCAAACCCTTCATTCAAGCAGTTTATGTCTTGGAGTTTGGAGACAATGATAACCTCTGCCAAGATTTCAATCAGCAATGTGGAGACATTGAATACATTGATCACTTTTGTGTGCACAGTGTGCCATGATCTCAAAAATTAAGGCAAAGACTGGACAAAATGTGTATCTCACTGCTGCAGGGGAAGCAAAAAGCAAGGTGTCAACATCAAACATGTTCATTATCAACCATGAATTACGGAGAGTCAGACCCAGTCCACAGCCTTTTACAGATTGCAAATCCTAATAACAATAACATTTTTAAAGAAAAATACTGCTTCCTGTTATTTAAGGATCTGATTCTGAAGAATCCTTTTTTTTTTCCTGAGCTCATGTGTCACGTTGTCAAGGCTGTGTCAACCATAGAGGTGATATGTCAAAATGACAATCAGTTTACTAAGGTAAAAATAAATGTATTTTCCTCTAAACTGCAGTTTGTTTAACCTCATTTTAAAAATAAACTGCCCAAAGCAGACATAAGGAAAATTTGGGCATTATCAGTTGTCTACATTTGAGCACTGCTATCTAAAAAAGCACACACCAAAAGCATTTAGGAAGGGCCTGTGCAGTGCTTTTTCATTAGGGTCAGTCTGTCAGGTAATTATCCCCTGTGAGTATGTGGACTAGTCTTTCTTTTCTTTTCTTTTCTTTTTTTTCTGTGCTAGAGAAAGCCAAAAGAACTGCTCCATGCCCAATCACACTTTCTGGTTCTAAGTGAAGTTTTTCTAGTGTCAGCTCATGCCCCAGGTTCTTTGTGGGCTTGAGGGTCTAAATGTTCTTCCGCATCAGGTCAGCTTTTCATTCCAAGATGCCTATTGAGCAGAGTCAAAAGAGCAGCCTCCATAGAGGTTGACAGGAAGAAGTGAAGGGGATTGCAGAAGAAAGGGACACTGGGGTCTGGCATTTATTTGAAAAGGGCCAGGGATAAAATGTTAGGCATAGTCAAACAAATGCACTGTTACAGTACTTCCTCATCTGGCCCACTTATCCCTGGGCCCAGATGGAAAGAGATTGAAAAGTTATTTATTCTAGATTTAGACACAGATCGAATAAGTGATATTTCCTATAAGTAAGTGGAATAGTCTTTCGAACTTACAGGAATGCTTTAATAAAACAGAACTTTATTTAAAGATGACAGTTAATTAATAAATTTTTATCATTGTGTATTTTGTTTTAATAAACAGCAACTATAAAAATACAACTTCCAGCCTTCTGAGGTCTGAGATAATTTTTGACATTTGCAAAAATCGCTCACACTCAAAAATTGTGGGAACCATGTGCCTGAGACTAGAAAATTAAATGTCCAAAATATCAGAGAAAAAAATACATGTTATTCTACTGTGAATGATGCACAAAGCAATGGAATTTGTCTAATAAACTAGTTAGCTTTTATGGTAGATTATTAAACAGATGGTATTAGAAAAGAGATGATCACTGTAAGCCAGCATCAATTTACTACAGACAAACAAATCATGGCTAACAAATCTAATTTCCTTTGACAATAGGGTTACTGGAATGATTAGCTAATAAAGCACTGTAGAGATCCTATATCTGGATTTCTATATAAAGGATGATGAGGCCAGGCACAGTGGCTCATACCTGTAATCCCAGCATTTTGGGAGGCCAAGGTGGGCAGATCACCTGAGGTCAGGAGTTCGAGATCAGCCTGGCCAACATAGTGAATCTGTGTCTCTACTAAAAATATAAAAATTAGCCAGGCATGGTGTAGGCACCTGCAGTCCCAGCTACTCAGGAGGCTGAGGCAGGAGAATCACTTGAACCTGAGAGGTGGAGGTTGCAGTGAGCCAGGATGATGCCGCTGCACTCCAGCTTTGGTGACAAAGGGAGACTCCAATACCTACCCCCTCAAAAAAAAGCTGACAAAGACACCAGCTACATTCTGGTCACCAAAAGGAAAATGTGGACTAAGTAACAGTATGGCATATCAGGTGGGACACTTTTGGCAAGTGACAGAAATCTAATGCTAACTGGCTGAAGCAGAAGAGTTCTTCTGGCTCAAGTAACAGAAAAGTCTAGATATGGCTTTGACTCTGGAACAGCTTGATCTAAAACTGGAAAGTGTAATGAGGATTTGGACATTTTCTCTTTCTCTTTATCTCTTTGCTCTACTCTACTTGGGCCTCTTTCATTTGCATGCTTAGCATGGTGACTCTTAACAATTCTCATCTTACTTCTTCCCAGTTTCCATTTCAGTAACAAAGTCTCTCTTCCCAGCACTACTACAAAAGTCAGGAATGTAAACTCAATAGACTGACTTTTATTATGTTTCCAATCTTTTAGCCAGTGGAAGTCAATATTTTTGTTGACCAAGTCTGATCACATGACAGCCTGGGAACCAGGGGTAGACTCAGCCTTCAAAATCATATAGAGTGAGAATGAAGAACAGCGGTTCCTGAAGAAAAAATATACTGCCAGAGGAAGAAAAAATTGATGTTGGATAGCAAAAGCAACAAAAGTCTACTACATATAGTCAAGTATATGAGTCCAAATATCAACTTGTACATGTGTTTGATACACACCTCGTGGTCCTACCTTTGGTTTACTACTTTACTGAAGTAACTGAAGTAATGTTTATCACATTTTTCATTGACACAAAAGTTTACTAAAGGTTTCAACTGCCTTAATTATGACTCGAAAATGACTTTGACATGTTAGACATTTAGGGCCATAACCAAGATGATGGAATTTTACATGCGTATCTATAAGGCTTTGTATTGATGTTCAAAAATTAATTATATAAGCAGAGAATAAAGTTAGTTTGTATTGATGTTCAAAAATTAATTATATAAGCAGGGAATAAAGTTAGTATGACAGCAGTTCATTTGAAAAAGACCCAGAGGTTTGAGTTAACCACGTGGTCAATACAAAGTTGTGATAGCAATCTTAGGTTGCAGTATTAAAAATGTAGTATTCAGCTCAAGGTCAATAATAGCTTCTTTAATTTTCGTGCAAGCCTGATCAGATAGAGAATTTTATGCAGCATTCTGGATATCCTATTTTGATTTGGAGTAATGAACTTTTTCACATTTAACACAATTTATAATAATATATTTGTGTTGTTCTTTGATACATATTTACCTTCCCCCTCTTGAATATAAATTTTTTAAAGCCAAAATCCTATGTGTGTGTGTGTGTGTGTGTGTGTGTGTGTGTGTGTGTGTGTGTTTCCACTGACTATACAGTAGCATTGATAAATATGTTTTGTAGAACAAAATAAAAGAAAACTTTAAAAGTGTGCTGGACCAGGCACGGTGGCTCATTCCTGTAACCCCAACACTTTGCGGGGCTGAAGTGGCTAGATTGCTTGAGCCCAGGAGTTTGAGACCAGCCTGGGAAACATGGTAAGACCCCCATCTCTACAAAAAAATTAAAAAATTAGAAGGACATGGTGGCACCTGCCTGTGGTTGCAGCTACTCAGGAAACTGAGGCAGGAGGATTTCTTGAGCCTAGGAAGTTGAGGCTGCAGTGAGCCAAGGTCATGCCAATGCACTCCAGCCTGGTTGACAAAGCAAGACCCTATCACACACACACACACACACACACACACACACACACACACACACATACACACACAGTGTTCTGAAGATGATAAAGAAGGGAGCTAATTTAAGAGCTCTTTTATGAGAAGAATAGATGAAGGAACACACACGCTTAGCAAAGGAAGATATTAAAATAATGTGATTTCTGTCTTTAAATTTTTGAAAGACCAGTAGAATGAGCAAGTAGTGCCCATAGAATAGTGCCCCCTCTTTTTTTTTAACACTCAAACAGAGCTTATATGAACCACTTTAAATAATATTGTACAGGAATTTCCATGGGGTGGGAGGAGAGATGACTAGCTTGTACACTTCCTTGCAATTTTGATGGAATAAACCATGCTAATTTTGCAAACATTACCAAGCTCCTGGGAACCTCATTTAATTCTTTGGCCAGACATGTCAAATTAGTAACATTCTTGGGAGATAGTGTTGTACTTAGCCATGAGTCTTAGTCCATTTTTTGCTGCTTTGACAGAATAACTGAGACTGGGTAGTTTATAGAGAACTAAGATCTCTTTCTTACAGTTTCAGTGGCTGGGATATCCAAGGTTGAGGGGCCCACATCTGGCAAGGGTTTTCTTGCTACATTATCCCACGGTGAAAAAGCAAGAAAGCATGATGTGATTCACTTAGGGTGGCTGGCAAAATATTAAAGGAAATATAGGGAAAGGTTATAAGATATAGTCTCTAACCTTCTGAAAGGCCAAAATGCTTTTATCAACTTAAGGAATGGGCTGAAGGCAGCCAGTTTGTATGTTAAAGTATTAAGGCATAGAGTAAAGATTAGGATAATAAAAGCTTCCCCGGTTAAGGCTGTTTGCCCCATATCCCTTTGTCTCTAATCTGTTTACTCATGTAAACTTTGTGCTGGATGGTCCTCTCAGGGGGAGGTTGAAGGGAAGTTACCCATTAATGGTGTTTATTCTGGGACCCCAGAACCAAGACCTTTTATCACTCGTAAAACCACTCTTTTAGCCACATTAATTATCCACATGTGTGTTGACCTAGAACCTCTGTTATTAAATATCTATACTGAATAAATGTGAGTAGAAATGGGGAGTCATGGTTGATTAGCTGTAATCACCCTCTGAGAGCAGCCGACAACCATCCCTAGCCCACTCAGATTCACTGTATTCTGGTGTGTATGAGTGCATTTTATTCATCCGTCACTGAGTCAGGGTCTGCAGGACAGACCTCTGCAGGTGGTGATCAGTGTCTCAGGTGGTGACCCCGAAGTGATTGAGGTCTCAGAAGCATAAATGCTAAAGAGAGCAGGATTGAACTTGCAGGCTCAAGTTCTTTTATGATGCCTTTGGGCATTAGTTCCTTCATGAACATGGAGCCCTCATGATCTAAGCCCTTCTATTGAGCCCCACCTTCCAACATTGCTGCAGTGGAAATTAAGTTTCCAACACATACTTTTGGGGAAACACATTCAAACTATAGCATCATGCAAAAGCCGAAAACTCATATCTGACTATGCTGAAGGTTAAACTGATGGTTTGGCCAAATTAGTTGCAATAGAATCTCATTCTCTTAAATACATAAGAGTGAGGCAATCACCACTTGGGCACATGTGCAAAAGAAGCATCAGACTTCAAGTCAAGTTTCTCCATCATTTTTCCACTTCTCCCGCTTCCTTCCCAAGAATGGAGTTTTAAAACACTTTTTGAAATAAGTGACCCATTGTCAGGCATTTGAATAATATTATTGTGTATCTGTATACTTTTGGAATCATGTGTGGCTTAAAGTAATTGTTTATATAACTTGTTTTATATCTGCATACAGACTGCAGCATAAATATATATGTAAATGTTAAATTATTTATGTTGAGAACAGAAAGTAGGCTTTGTATGTTGTATATATTCTAAGGGAGATGGCTGTGATCTTTTATTCAAATACCTCTTCCATCTAAAGGGCTACACCCTCTCTTCTTTAAAAATCTAGATTACATCCATCCTACTGAAGTCATGTCCTACCATATTTAGAACATTTTTATCCAATTTTACTGTTTTATATTATTGTTTTTTGACTATATAAATCCAGTTTTCTGGGTAACATCATGTGCCCAACACTGTGCCATAAATGTTGCAACTTGATGGTAGAAATTTCAACTTGACTGTAATCAATGAGAGGTGGCCAGAGTGCTGTCTTCCTGTATAAAGCTATGAAGAGCCCCACACATTCCTGGGCACAGAATTTTGTTAAAGGTTGTTTAACAATTAAAATCATTTGAGACCATCCCGGCCAACATGGTGAAATCCTGTCTCTACTAAAATCACAAAATTTGGCCAGATGTGGTGACATGTGCCTGTAATCCCAGCTACTTGGGAGGGTGAGGCAGGAAAACTGCTTGAAGCTGGGAGGTGGAGGTTGCAGTGAGCTGAGATTGCACCATTGGCCTCCAACCTGTGTAACAGAGTGAGACTCCATGTTAAATAATAAAGATTATAAATAATAATTAAAATCAAAGCCAGACTTTTGGGGAGAAAAGGATCCCTTTCTGGTACTTTCCATCATTTCTTCAAATGCATCTGTGGAAAATCCTGTTCTTAGATTCTTTTAAAAGTGTTTTTACAAGGAAATCCATCTATAATCAAAGCAGCAATAATGAGTCAACCTAAGAAATGTGATATTTCTCCTAAGGGTTAAATTGTTTCAAATCAGGAGTCAAAATTATATTTATACTAATGACAACCTTAAAAATGTAACACAGCATTCAATTTTTGCATTAAAATTACACATTTTAAATACCAAAAGCTTGATGTGAATTTTATACTCTGTTTATGTTAAACCAAAAAAGTGAACTTAAAAGTAATCATGTAAATTGAATGATAATAAGAGTTCTTTTATATTTTTAGACTACTTCAAATGAATAATTTAAAAGGCATCAAGCAAAATATTTTATTAACATAAAGTTAATGGTATATTTTTATAGTACCTGATTTTCAAAAATTTGCTCTAAGACATTATCATAATCAGCTCATGTCAGTTGTGTGCCATTTTACATACACTATTTTTGAATAAAGTTAATGCACTCATTGGCACAGAAGCTCACTTTAAATCTTATTCCTGAACTCTCACTCTTGGCCTTATTAACATACTTTTAATTTGCCAATTTCTACATAAATCTCAAATGAAGATGGCTTTACTCTTTGAAATGCAGTATCTATCTGCAGTGTTTTTGATATAAAAATGTCACATAAAAATTTTTGTTGTTTTTGTTAAAACAGGATGAAAATCGTAAGAATCAGCAGGTTACCCACCATGAAATGGAGCAGGAGGTATTTTTACTACAAAATTACATCATGATACAAATAAAACTTTATGGCAGTGACTCTCCTATAAATTAGATATGTATTCCTTCCCCCATGAATGTGGCTTTTCTCAATATGTTGGCTTGGATTGTAACATAAATCTATAAATTACATGTGTAAAGGAAAATTGGCTTGTTTTCAAATATGAATTTTCATGTATAATAATATTATAGGAAATTATATTTTTGATTAAAAACAGGCAATTATTCAGTAATTTCTCTCATATATCAAAAATAATGGAATCAATAGCCATTGACACTCTAATTTGTCCTCCCTTTTTATATGACATTGAGGCCTATAATACTATAATTTTACTAATATTACAGTAAATAATAAAAAACACTTAAATATTAGTGTGAAATTTGACTTACGACATCAACCTTTTCTCTTTAGTTGATTCTGCAAGTTTCACCATCAAAAACTTCATTTCCTAAGTGCTTCTCATTACAAATGCCAGATCTATGCAAATCCAACTGCATGAGCCACAAGCCCATTTCCTTGAATACGAAGGGGAAAAAAAGACTGTCCTGTTGGAGAATTCTAAACATTCTTAGTGTCAATTGGTACCTCATTTAATTGTATGTGTGTGTGTGTGTGTGTGTGTGTGTGTGTGTGTGTATGCTTTATTTTTCATCTTCTACCCAGACTGCTAGAAAAGAATCATATTCCATACTTGATTTGACACAAGTCTCAGTGGTGTTTTGTACTTAAATCAAAGGCCCAGAATAGTCCTTTAGAAGCCTTTAAATAAATAAATGGATGTAGGAAAGGATATATTTTCTTATTGCTCCTGAGAATTGTCTTCAACTCCCATTGGTTGCTCATGAACAAAGAACATTTTTCCTATTTCTCTTGATGTTTTTAACTTTGTTTTCTTAGCATCTAGATTTTTTTTTCCTCTAGTGTATGTGTTTTAGTCTAATAGAGCTTTTGAGTGCCCAGGTACCGCTGTGATAAGTGCCACAGAAATACTTATGTAGAAAGATAGATTTCTGTGAACTGGCTTCCATTCTCTTTTTCCCAAACAAAACTTCAGTGATAGAAAAAAAAATGCCACCAGTTTATAAAAATCAATGCTGTTTTTGTCTGCATAAGGAGTATGAGATTATGTCAAAAGGAGTGATACAATCAATATTGGATTCCTAGAGAATGGCGCCTTCTCCTTAGAAGAAAAACAGTTTTAAAAAATGTCTCAGAAGCATGGTATGTCTCTGAGAATTTCACCCACCTAGCCTGTAAGTGATTGGGTTTCTTTTTCTCTAGCTTTAGTGCTAAATTTAAGAGGAATTAAAAGTGAGTAAATTTCTCAAGTACCATAAAATTAAAAAACAGAAAGCGGTAAACTAAGTAAAGTAAGAGAACCAGTGGATGAGACTACAGACTCAGAGCTCTCTAGAAACAAACTTGGCATGTTTAATTACCCTTATCAAAGGACTTGGAACTTTGATAATATAGTATGTAAAACTGTTGCAACAGAGGAGAATAGTCTGAATTAAAAATTCCAATTGATGGTGCATCAAAAAAAAAATCTAAGAAGATGATGAGGGTGAATATGGCATCCCAGGCGTTTTCCTTCAGTACTTCAGTGTGTTTATAATCACCCAGTAAACATTTGAAGCCCCAACATGTCCAAATGATTAATTTTAAAAAGAAACAAAGCAAGAGGAATTTGGTATGTGCAGTCCAGTGGCTTACTTCAAAGATTCCATGAGAAGAGAGTACTTTGTGATGGAAATTCTTTTCCTTTGGGCTTTCTCATTGCCACTCGATATTCAAGATGCTTTCCCCATATTTTCCCTGGCAAAGTACAGCCTTCTCCTTTAAAGAAGCCAGACAATTCTTGGAAATAAAAGAGGAAGATGATAGAAATCATTACAGAGTCAGTTTTACAGAAACCGTATCACCTTGGGGAGCCACCACCATGTCAACGCTGTGGAGATACACATGGTGGTGGGTTGCTTTGCATAATGTTTGTGTGCTTTGAAATTGAAGCGGAGCATTTTAATTAATTTCTAGTTCTATTGTGCTCAGTCCTGTCAACCACAGACTGTTTATGAAACTATTTAAAAGCCAGTTTTATCCTAGGAACATTTCTAGTCTCCCGAATTCGTTTTAACTTGACCCCAAGCCCCAAGCTTACCTCCAAAATTCACAAAGTGTGTTTCTTTATCACTTTATTATTATTCTGATGTATTCAGATCTACCCACCCTGTCTCCACTGCTAAACTGTGAGCCTTCAAGAGCTGGAATCTTCTTTCCCTGTAAGCTCTGTCAGTCTAAACACCCTGTCACTCTCATTCAGTCTGGGCCTCAATGATTGTTTTCATGACTGTGAGATTGGTAGACATTCTCCTTCTAGCTGAGACACACTTTCCTCCCTTGTTCACCTGGAAGTCCCAACTACTTTCTCTGGGATTTTGCCACAGTCCTACTCCACCCCAACCAAGGAGGATACACAGTGTCATTGCCTGTGCTGTGCCAGCACACTGCACGTACCTTAATTTCAGCACACAACACACAGTAGTCTAAACTGCCTTCTCTCCTCCATTCCCTAAGTGTGCTGTTTTCTGTCTTTATGACATAAGGATTTAACAAAGTTTTTGGCATAAGGATAGTTATTTGATAAATGTTTCTTAGTTGCCTTCATATCTTACTCATGACCTCACACAATTCTTTGTTCTGAACAAACATTGATAACATTGGCTAGAAAAAATGCTATATTTTCCTAAAATTATCTTCCGTTGTAGACTCTACAAGGGAGAATAAACATATTGGGTTGTGTGTCCAGTTTCTAACAATCTTTCTTTTTCTGAGCAGCCTTTTAAAAATTTCTTCTATTAAAAAAAAGGGATACCTGTACAGAATGTGCAACTCTGTTACATAGGTATATGTGTGCTGTGACACACACATTGACCCTTCCTCTAAGTTTCCCCCGCCATCCCCTATCCCCCAACAGGGTTCGGTGTGTGTGTTCCCCTCTCTGTGCCCACGTGTTCTCAAAGTTCAACTCCCACTTACGAGTGAGAACATGTGGTGTTTGGTTTTCTTTTCTTGTGTTAGCTTGCTGAGAATGAGGGCTTTCAGCTTCATCCATGTCCCTGCAAAGGACATGATATCTGAGCAGCCATTTTATGTCAGGCATAACCCACCCTTCACTGTATATGATAGGGAGGTCCAAGACAAGACACATGACTCAAGCTAGAACAGTGAAAATTTCTCTTCCAAAAACAAAAATGCCAGAGGGAAGTGTGCGTGTGTGTGTGAGAGAGAGAGAAGTTTCAACTGAGATTCTACCTTTGGGTGGCTTTACTTGTAGCAAGGAATCTTGAGATCTGACAGTTTCTGTAAAATTGTCAATTGTATTCGATTGTACAGAGGGAAAACACTAGGAAAGCTAGTCTGGAGAGAAATTTTCAGAGGGGCAGAAAGAAAATGTGAAGGGCAAAGCTCTAGACAATCTTCCTGCTCTAAGTTCTGGACCTGATTTACTGAATTAGCAACACTGCTCTCCTTGAGTTTTGTGAGATATCCCTGTATTCATATAATAAGCTCTCCCTGTTCTATATAGATCAGTTTCATTTGCTACCTATGATAAAAAAAAAATCCTGATTGTTTCAGGGGAAAATGTATTTAGGTATATAAATGTCTTGGGAGAGATGATTGTCAGCATGATCTTTTTTATTCTTCTGTTTTAGTTGTTTATAGCTGCTGTAAAAAATGGCCACAAACCTAGTGACTTAAATCTACACTGATTTATTATCTTACAGTAGTGGAGGTCAAAGTCTGACACAGATCTCCATGGGGTAACATCATGATATCAGCAAAGTAGCTGATATCATATTTCCATTCTGGAGAGTCTAGGGGAAATCAATTTCCCTTTCTTTCCTAGCTTCTAGAGGCTGCCCACATTCCTTGGTTCATGTTCCCCTTCCTCTATCTTCCAAAACAGCGACTGTAGGCTGAGTCCTCGCATTGCATGACTTCCTTCCTCTTCTGCCTTTTTCTTTCGTTTTTCAGGACCCCATAACTCAGAAAAATATTCTTATCTCGAAGTGCTTATCTTAAGCACATCTGCAGAGTGCCCTTTGTTAGGTAAAGTAACATATTCACAAGTTCTGGAGAACAGACGTGGACATCTTTGAAAGGGATAGGTGGGCATTATTTTACCAGCCACTTTCCCTCTTAACTCCCAAAACATAAACTATATTTCTGGTTTTACTGTATATCCCAATCCACTTCCTCAACTCCCCTCTGACACACATAGGCACACACAATAGAGTGTAGGTTCCACAGAAGCCTGAAATTTATTTATTTTTTTTTCCTCCAATGCCTACCACAAAACCTGATACAGTGTAGGTGTTCAATAACTATCCAATAAACATTTAATGTAATCAGTACCTCCATAAACCCTTCTACTTTTTCTATCTTTTGTTAGGAAAGAGTTTAAGCCACAGCACATCAGTATGCTATTTTTTCTATTTACAGTATAATCTTGTTAGAGGCTTATAATGTTTACATGCACAGGCTTTGGGTCAATCAGACCTAGGTTTGAATCCTTTCTCCATGGAATCACTATTTCCTGGGATGAGGTAGAAAATGAAAAAACAAAAAACAAAAAACAAAAAACAAACAAACAAACAAAAAACACTCAGCATGGTGTACCTAATGTGCTGAACATTGTTCTAATAACTTTACATGCATGTTCTCATTTTATTCTCATGAAGAAAAAGTCTATCTGCCTAATGAAATCATGGACTCACAAGAGGTGAAACAATATATCAGCATAGTTTTTTGTCTATTCTATGATAAGAATAATGTCTGATTCCAAATGTGCCCATGTACTAATCCCCAAAGGTGTCTGTATCTTAATCCTTAGAAACTGTGGGTATGTTAGGTTACATGGCAAAGAGGAATTTCGGTGGAATTAGGGTTGCTAATCAGCTGACCGTAAAATAGGGAGAGTATCCTTGATCATTCAGGTGGGCTAAGGTAATCATAAAGGTGCTTAAAAGTGGAGGAGGGCAGGAGAAGAGAGAGACAGAGGAAGATGCCATTATGAATTAATGGTTATGGCAATGCAGAGCTGCTGTCTCTGAAGATAAAGAAAGGGGGTCATGAGCTGCATAATGTGGGCAGCCTCTAGAATGTGGAAAAAGAAAGGCAATGAATTCACCCTTAGAGCCTCCAGAATGGAACACAGCCTTGAAGACATATTGGTTTTATCCCAGTAAGACCCATGTTGACACTTCTAAGAATTCTGACTTCTACAAGACTGCAAGACAATAAATGTGTTGTTTTTACCTACTATGTTCATGTAATTTATTACAGCAGCAACTAGAAAACAGATACTGAGCCATTTTTTTATTAAAACGTAAGCATATTTTACTATATCATCCACCTTTAAAAAATTGACCCTTTTTATATTCTCATTTTAAGTGAAACTAAACTTTCTCAAATATCATTTTGTTTGGAACAATCATTGCTGGACTCTCCTCTCTTTTCTCTTGTTTCATGAAACAAATAAGAGCAGCATGCACTTTTCTTAAGTGTATTGCCCATCTTTCCCCTAAGAATTAAAAACATGTTATCCATTTAACAACTTAGCCTCACAGTCTCTAAAAAGTGTTAATACACAACAGTTCTAATTCCTTTCCTGTTCAGAAACCAGCATTAAGGTCTCAATTTGGAATCAGAACCTTAACTACAGTGCAGGAGACATGGGGGAAGGGGCATTTAGGTTGTCGACTTGGGGAAGATAAGCTACTCAAAGGTCCCAATTCATCAGGTCTCTTTCCTAGAAAAACAATGGCTTGAAAGTCAGGTAAAATGGCTCTCTTTTACCTAAAACTTCCTTAAAATTTCTATCTACAATAGTGTTGTTTGATTGTTTCTCTCATCTTCCTTATTTCCCTCAGTCTGCTTTCTCTCTTTTTCTGGAATTGTCCTCTGCCTTTTCCCAGTCCAGGTTTGAATACCTGTCTCCAAGGGACAGGGAAGAACCACCAAGTCTGAATGCACGCTGATGTTTTAGTACCATGGACAGTGGCATTGTTTGCCCAGGAAACTACAAATGGTATACCATTATTTTTAAAATTATTTTATTTTATTGGGAGGCTGAAGCGGGTGGATCACGAGGTCAAGAGATCGAGACCATCCTGGTGAACATGGTGAAACCCCGTCTCTACTAAAAATACAAAAAATTAGCTGGGCATGGTGGCACGTGCCTGTAATCCCAACTACTCAGGAGCCTGAGGCAGGAGAATTGCCTGAACCCGGGAGGCAGAGGTTGCAGTGAGCCGAGATCAAGCCATTGCACTCCAGCCTGTGTAACAAGAGCGAAAATCCGTCTCAAAAAAAAAATTATTTTATTTTAAAATTCATTTCTAAATTTGCCTCTTTTCTTCAGGTCTCTTTCTTTACACATGCCCTATCTCCCAAGCCAACCCTCTCTGGCTTCAAATGCCCTATTAGTAGTTGATCAATTGTTTAAAGACATTCATTGGCACCACCGATTGTTTATCCCTTAATATTTTGATTTGTCTCCTTCTCAGGATCACTTCCTGGTTTCCTCTTTCTGCTTCTTTTCACTTTTGGATCCTCAAATAATTGGAAAGTATATATTTAGACTTCAAAATTCATGTTACTCAGCCTCAGTTGAATCCCACCTGTGAGTAATTTATAACATTAGTTTCAACCATATGAAACTTTTACATAAGAAAAATGTTTTAAAATTATGGATATGGGAGGAAAAAGATTAAATTACAAGCAATTTTATAAGATTTTACACAACTGCTTTTTTCCAAGTAGTATTTTCAGTAGAGTTTTGAAAATCTTTTCAACACTCTCAAATGACCAACCTCTCTTTGAATAAATTATTTTATTTCTATCTCACTGGATAGTTTCGGTGATTACAAGAAAGGAACTCACTCAATGTTTATTCTTTAGAATTTGTCTGTTTTTTTCCTCATATCTACTTTTTCTCTGATCTCAGAGAAGTTCCACAAGCTTTAAATCTAATAAGACCTACCACATTTTTTTTTTATTCAAGCCCTAAAATCTCATCTGAAATGTTGTTTCTTAATTATCCTTTTTATCCACTTTCACCACTTGATCATGTCCTTGTTTTTTGCCTTCCAAGTCTATTCGGATTTTTCTTTCTTAACTGAAGCTGCCCTTGACACTGCAACTGCTTACTGAGCTAGCAGCCAACTTAGGAAAAGAAAAAAAAGGATGTTCTACATTCTCTACCTTCACTTTTTTTACCCCTACCTAATATGGCTTCAGCGCTCATCGTTCAAGGTTCACTGAAGATTCTTAAATTGGCAGATTTTGTGCATTTTTCCCCTCAGTGTCACCCCAACCCTTGCCACGTTCACCACAGTTTTCACTGTGCATTCATTCCTCAGTACTAGCCACTGTCTCTTTTGTTCCTCTACATTTTGACTCCTTCTGTTCCCAATTGAGATGGTCTCTACAGGTTTGCTCTTCCGTCATGACAGTGCTTTCTCTGAGAATTTTCTATTTCTGTGACTTTATCACTTTCTGACTGTTCCTGTGTTTATTCAGAAAACTAGCATTTCCTCTTAGTTCCATACTGTCTCTTTTATCCTTTTATATTTCTGTATTTTCCCGATGTATGGTTAAAATTTTACACTTTAACTTTTTCTATTTGTCCTTCAGATCCCTTTCATTTTATCCTCCTATTTTTCACACCCCCTCTTTCTTCTGCTTTTTTTTTTTTTTTTAATTTTTATTTTTGTGAAGGAGTCTTGCTCTGTCACCCAGGCTGGAGTGCAGTGGCACGATCTCAGCTCGCTGCAACCTCTGCCTCCTGGGTTCAAGCAATTTTCCTGTCTCAGCCTCCTGAGTAGCTGGGATTATAGGCATGCACCACCACATCCGGCTGATTTTTTGTATCTTTAGAAAAGATGGGGTTTCACCATGTTAGCCAGGCTGGTCCCGAACTCCTGACCTCATGATCCACCTGCCTCAGCCTCCCAAAGTGCTGGGATTACAGGCCTGAGCCACTGCACCCAGCCACCACTTCTTTCAATTTAATACTTTAAAATATTAGGTGGAGTAGGCTTGTCAATAGTGTATCCAAGGATCAATACACTTATTCCATATACTGTGTGCAGGGTTGGGGGGAATGTTGGTAGATGTGGGGTTCAACAATTAAATATGCCTGGTCAATATTATACTACATTATTTCCTTGGAGCTTTGCATATTAAAGGTTCTGAAAAGCCCTTCAATTAATAAATCTGTTTAACTTTTCAATCCAATGTTCCCAAACTGATTTGATCTCACAACATCCTGCTGAACACACAGGAAAATGTCATCATGACATAAAGAGCCATTTTCTTAGGGGTCTAACAAACCTGTTTAGATCCTGAATTTGCTACTTATTAGCTCTGTGGGCAAGCTACTTAGCCTCTCTGATCTTCTACTTCTTCAGAAATAGTAACAACTACTTTGAAGCCATCTCCTAAGTATTAAAGACAGTATAAATGAAATATATCACATGGTTTCTAGCACATAGCAACTGCATCATAAGTGTTTTGGTCAACAATGTTGTTATTGTATGAAAATTATGCATGTCTCTTATATAGGTTACATTACAGGACATTTTGTAGCCTCCATGACTCATGTGTTTCTGATAGACTTTCTTGTATATTGTTTTACTCAATTAATACAGAGTTGAATGCTTGATGTATATATTAGAGGGATGAGATAAAATATAAGGAATAGTTATTTAAATCATTCTCTGTTGTCATGTCACATAATGACCCAATCTCAGTTGAAGAGGTAAAATTTCTCTACAAATAAATGAAAGCTCAGAATTTGCCTGTGTCTAAAAACCACAACAGATTTTTAAGAGGAAGAATTCCCACAATAAAATAGATGGGTTACAAGCACTTTGGAAAACAACTAGGAATTTGAAATGTATTATTTTCATCATTAATTACTGTTTTCAAAATAGTTACTTGAATGAATTCATTTCCCTCTCCTATGCTACTATGTTTAGTATTCTTACTAAATCAATATGCCTCCATCATCACAGAATGATGGAGTTTCTAATATAACTTCCAACAACACTTAAGACATTTCAAAGGGATGCCATGTAATTGTTCTGACAGTGCAGTGATGCACCTATCTTCAACACAAACAGAAGTTCTAGTAACTTTTTGGGTTTTGTGTTGATTTGGCTGAGAGAATCTCTATGCTTTAGTTACTTAGGATAGAAATTAAAACCAGAAAAACAGTGACACATTCTATAAAATAAAAGAACAAATTTGTTTTAGAAGCAAGCAAAATAAATAAATAAGCTAATAGAAAGCATAATTTACTTTACATCATCAGTGTCAAAGTTTGAATCCAAATGGTCCAATTTGTTTAAGCAAAATGGCCAAACTAGCTTTTCTGAAAATAATTTAAAACAGTAATTTCAAGTGTATCATTTTTTAAGATGGTTGTAAATTTCCTCGTTATCTTTTTAAAAAAATATTCTGTATTGAAAGGGTTTACACAGGCTGAATTACATCCGACATGTTAGTCAGGATGACAGCGCAACCAACTTAACCTTCTCACTAAAACCATTTCACCAACAACATCCAGCTCAAGGAAGCCACTGTCCGTATCAGGGTAAGACAGACTCAAAAACCAGATTTTGCATTTGTTGTTTTTGCTGCTTGGAATGTTCTTTTGTCTCACAGTAATGTTTTTTAAAAAGGTAAGATTTAGGTTGCAATTCTGAGTCTACCATTTATGAGCTCTGATTTTGGGAAAATGATTTAATCTTTATGTATTTCTGATTTTTGTCCTCCAAAGCTGGTTAATAATACTATCTATCTCCAAGAAAGAGTCTGAGGATTAAATTAGTTGGTGTATTTAGAGCGATTTCTGCATAAATGTCACCATATCTGTCTATTTCTATCATCATGATCATCAACATCATCACTATCACCACCATCTTCTTATGGTTAGCCCCTTCACATCTTGCAGGTCTGGGTCTGAATATTCCCTCCTCAAAGAGTCCTGCACTGGCCAACCTATCTAAAGTAGTTCCCCAGTCACCTTCTTCCTAACACTTATCACTATCCAAAATATCTTATTTATTTTCATTTTTCCCTTCTACTTCCTTCAGGTCTTTGTTTAATGTTACATCCCCAGGGCATAACAGATGACCTTGCATATAGTGTATACTCAATAAATATTGAGCTGGTGCTCCATGGTATGGTTGGTTTAAAGGACTCTGCCTAATAATGTCAAAATCAGTAGAAATGGCTCTTTCCAAGACTAGTCTAAATACTACATATGTACTGGGCATACAGGATGAGTGAAAGGACATCTCAATGGACACTAACACAAAATCAAGATGTGGCAAACTGGATTTCAGGCAGCCCATGCTTTCAAGTCACGAGAGACTTCCATGTGTACCATACAATAAATCCTCATTTAATTAATTTTGCCTGATTGGGTCTTCATTCCTATCAAACATGCTTAAATAACACAACTGTAAGTTCTTTGTTCCAGAACTCTATTTCAACTCAGACTGAATTATTGTACGCTGAGATAAAATAAAATAAAATGAAATGAAATACATGCTATGTTCTATTCACTCAAACATGAAAGTTAATTTAGAAAATTGGAAATTTGCAACCAGCATGGATAATCAACTGAAAATGGAAGAGGAGTCAATACTTTTCCATGGTCTCATGGGACCTTATATTTGTTGGTTAATTAAAATGACCTGAAGTGTTGAACTTTTTTTCTCTAGAGGATATTCTAAAAATTCCTATATTTCCCAGAGGAATAGCCATATTTTTTCACTCTCTCTTTTTTGATAGGGAAATAAGGACACAAGCAAGCCAATTAGCGTTTCTGGATTCAGAGTCATTAGAATTTTAGAGTGGACTGGGCTCCCATCAACTTTATTTTAAAGGTGAAGAAGATGAGACCCAGGGAGAAAAATGCCTTGCTCAAATTTATGCACAATTAGTTTAGGTAGTTTAGGTCTTTTTCCTGTAATAAATTGTGCTTTCTACCTATAAGATCAAAAAGTAAGCTTCTATTAGGGTTCAGCTCAAACTGCTAGAATGTTATAGCAGTTGGTCAAAACAATAACAAGCAATAGTTGTAATGACCAGTAATTGGGCATTTATTTCGTCCAATCACTACCATTAATATTTTGCGTATATTAAGCTCAGGGCACCCTCAAGGAGTTGTTATCATTTATTACCATTTTGCAGATAGGGAAAGAGAGGCTTAGAGGGGTTGCCTTGCCTGGAATCACTCAGCTGAAAATTCTTGAAAGGGTATTTAACTCCCACTCTGATAGCAAACAAATCTCATACTTCTATCCATGAGGCAAACTATTGCCCCAGCAGCCAGTTCTGGCTCACCATCTGTTTCTGCATATTCTAGATAAAGAATAGTTTTACATTTTAAGTGGTTAAAAAAAGAAACAAGAAAAAAAATTCATGACATGTCAAAGTTATATAAAATTTAAATTTCTGCATCTGTAAATAAAGTTTTATTGAAACACAGTCACACTCATTTAGATACATATTGTCTGCAGTTGCTTTCACACTTCCATAGCAGTGCTGAGTAGTTTAGAACAGAGACCACTTAGACTGCAAAGTCTAAAATACTGTAGTTCCTTATCGGCGGGGGATACGTTCCAAGACCACACAGTGGTTGCCTGAAATCACGAATAGTAACAAATCCTACATATGCTGCTTTTTTCTGTACACACACACCTATGATAAAGTTTAATATATAAATGAGGCACAGTAAGAGATTAACAACAATAACTGATAATAAAGTAGAACAATTATAACAATATGCCAGCATCACTACTTTTGAGCTTTGGGGCCATTATTAAGTAAAATAAGAGTGACTTGAACACAAGCACTGCAATATGGCAACAGTCCATCTGATCACCAAGAAAACTACTAAGTGACTAATAGGTGGGTGGCGTCTACAGGGTGCAGATGCTGGACACAGGGATGACTCATATCCCAGGTTGAAGTAAGACAGCATGAAATTTCATCACGATACTCAGAACAACACATAATTTAAAACGTATCAATTATTTCTAGAACTTTCTGTGTAATATTTTCAGACCTCAATTTACTGCTGAGAACTGAAACCCCAGAAAGTGAAACTGTAAATATGGAGGGACAACTATTATATATTTACCATCTGGCTCTTTACAAGAAGAGTTTGCAGTCCCCTGATTTTAATCATTAGGCTATATTGTCTCCCAAGGGTTATAAGAAAATCATGATAATACAACTGGGATGAAAAACATCAGCTATACAAAGAGTACAAATGCATATCTCTCCAAAACAAGGACAAATTTCACTGAGTGGAGAATAATGTCTAAGAGCAACAAGCTGGGGCAAGGAAAATAAGCCTTCACTATATCCTGACCAAGATAACCATATGATCTTTAAACAGGTCACAGCCATTCCTATTAGGAGATGTTTTCTCACACAGCTTGCCCAACAAGAGCAAAAAAAAGAAACTTTCACTTCTAATTCACAACAGTGATTAACAAATTACACTCAATATCCAGGGACCCCTGGGAATCCCTGAGACCCTTTCAGGGGTCTGTGAGATCAAAGCCATTTTAATAATGTTACTAAGATGTTATTAGCCCTTTTCACTCTCATTCATTTATAAGCATACAGTGGAGTTTTCTAGAGGATGCATGACAAGTGATATCACAACAGACTGAATTCAGAGGCAGATATGAGAATCTGTCTTATATTGAGTCAGATATTAAAGATAGTTGCAAAAAATGGAAGACAATGGCACTCTTTTATTTGTTTTAGAAGATACACATACTTAGTAAAATATACCTTTTATGTCAACACATACTGGATTATGATTTCACTACACTAATACATAATTATTTTTTAAAATCTCAATTTTACCTTCCAGAGTGGTAATATTGATAGATATAACTTAGATATAAAAAAGTTCTTCACCAAATTCAACCAAGTCTGAAGACCAAGAAGTTTGAGAACTGCAAGCCAAGGAGACAGAGCTTAGAAGAAGCCAATTATTCCAACACTTGGATTTAGACCTTTGAGAAAATGAATTCATATTGCTTAAGCCACCTACTCTGTAATATTTGTTATGGCAGCCCTAGCAAAATAATGCAGCCCCCTCCTCTAGAATCCTGCTCGTCTAGTCTGTACTCTATTTGTTTTCACAATCTTTTCTTACTACTTTTTTTTGTCATCTCTCCCACTATGATGTAAGTTTCATGAAGGCTGAGAGCACATCTATTTATCCATTCTGATACTGCTGATTCTTAATACAATGCTGCTACATGGTAAGCAATACATAGTTGGTGGCTGAATCTATGAATGGATGTTAACATTTATACCCTTATCTAGTTAATTACATCACTGCTGCTAGCATGTGTGTCTCCTTTATTGAAGGAGATTGTCAATGTCTGGATTTCAGACATTGTGGCTCCTTTTTCTCTATTTGTAAACTTTGTAGGTTGTACTTTAAAAAAGAAAACTGCTGAATGAATGACTTGACATATGGTTGAAGAGCTGGTCTGTTTCCAGGGCTAATGATAATAGAGAAAAATGAATGTTTACTATGTTTACTATAAGTACTTTGTGCATAGATGGTCTGAGTTTGAAAGAATTTAGGTTTATGGCAATGCATCTGCTGATGACTAGTCAGTACAACAAGGATATGTAGTATCTATTTGCATAAGTAGACTTGCCTGAGGTTCTTGGTTTTTGTCTAAATGCTAAATCAGAAAGTGTGTGCATATGTGTGCATGCTCTGGGGATTCGAAGAGACCACTAAAAGGAAAGAAAAAAAAAAATCTTTACCTTGCCTAGAATTTTTGAATTGGCTTGAATCCCTATCAAGAATATGGGCTGGAGAGAAAAACTCGGGGGTCATTTTCATAAGACTCTCTGATAATGCTTAGGACCTGAAGCATCATGATGAAGGCCAAATTATAGTAGAGTGATGCTCACTGTTTTTGCATAGAACCTACAGTTTCTGCAAGACTGGAGGCTGAAGGAGCATGTCTAGAAACAATAAACTTGGCAGAAATGCATCTTTACGGATGTCTGTGGGTATAGGTCACTAATAAGGAAATAGTTGATCAAAAGAGGAAGAAAAGGGGTGTAGCTCTATCTGATGCCAGGCTCATGAGCTTATATGAGGCATAACTGAGGTCTCTCATCAAGGCCAGCTGGGGAGGTGTGACTTCACAGCAGGTCTGAAGGCCCTGAGTTAGCCAATGAAAGCAAGAACACAGAAAATGTGTTTTGTTAATATGACTATCTGCAGTCTGTGGAGTCTTGGGGATGCTTTTTTCTTTATGATTTACCTGATGTAATTCCACATCAAGCCTACAGGGTAGATATAATGATCCCATTTTCTGTACTTGTAAAGTGGAGCTTAGAAAAGTTTAATTACTTGAGAGGTAGCATTTTAACAGTGAGTGGTTGTACACTGTGGCTAAGAATGAGGACTGGATTGAGGTCAAGCTTTGCCGCTGATTAGCTGAGCATGTCATTTATACTTTCCGTGCCTTGTTGCCTCGTTTGCAAAATGGAGGTTACAATAATAGCAATACTACTACTAGTAATTATGATAGAATAATATCTATTTCATAGACATGTGAAGGTTAAATAAATTTAGATGGGTATATCTCTTAAACAGCTCCTGGCACAAAATAAGAATTCAGGAAGAGGTGTTTTTGTTACATCAGGTCACATAACAAGAAGACAGCACAGTCGAAATTCAGAACTCTGATCTATTTGTCTCTGAAGTTTCTGATCCTAAGCACTATGATATATTATTAAAAACAATCCTTTTTTTACCCCCTTCCTGCCTCTTCCTTCTTCCTCTTATTCTCCTCCTCCTCCTCTTCCTTCTTCCTTCTATATTTATCTACATAGTGATTGGTAGAGGACTCAGAGGTCAGTGATGGCAAAGGACTGTTTGGCTGTCTGACAACAGACATTTGCCTTCATTTTATTCATTTATTCATTTCTTTGCAAATGCAAGAATACAGCCAGAAATTCTGCTAGGTTTTGAGCTACCAAAATAAATAAGTTGCCATCATTATTTTGGAGCACTGCTAGTGTTTGGAAAACTGTTTTTTACCATACACATGTAGGCACCAGGGCCCTCATCCTTTGCCCTCTATATCTTCTTTATATCTAACAGGAAGAAGCACTGACAAAATGATTTTCAGGTAATCTCTAGCTTCAGTGCAATGAATGTGCAGGTGCTGAACTTGAAAGCTTGTGACATTTGACAGAATATCAATGGAATTGTTATGCACAGCTACGGTTTGGACTGACTATGTAAAATTACATCACAGGAGATGAATGGCACCATTTCAACAGCTCTGAAATGATAACCTTGTTGACTATGTTTAAGTTTGAGAGACACAGAAAAGTAGAAAATGCCCCATGGAACCACTTGAAAATGCAGGCAAGTCATATTTGCAATTGGATGGATGTGACTTCCCATGAAACAGGCTTAAAATAGGATATAGCAAGGAAATGAAATTAAATATAAAGTGGCAATAGTTTCTCAAATTGTTAGCTATGCATGATAATCACTTTGTTCCTGCTGTATTAATTTAATTGTTCCTACTTTATGTGATTCATCATGGTAAAACAGAACCCCTAAATATTGTAGGATCACAATCTTAAGGTGGATCATGTTTCTTTATTCTTTTTAAAATACCAAAAACAAAACAAAAACAAAAAGCCACTAATGTCCTTGATTCTCCAAAGTCAGTCCTATTAACACAAATCTAATTCCTGAAAACTGTGGAATGCTTCTTTGGGTTTTGCTTGGTAAGAATCTTTGACTAAACCTAGTTATTTCTCCTACCACAATGCATCACAGACAGACCTTAGCTCTTGCTTTCAATAGTGTCAGAGCAATAGCACTTATTTCTAGAAAAGCATGCAAGAGGGCCAGCTGTTGTGACTAGAGAGGGCTTTACTATACAATCTGTGAAAAAGGCAGAGTTCACCAAGCATAACCGGCCGAAACATAGCTCCAAAAGAACACCAACACACAAAGGGATCATTAGGAAGTGAAAAGGTTACTGGAGCCAGATCACCCTTGAAACTAGGGAATCTGGGCCAGTGAATCCTGCCTTAGCCTAGAGCACTCCTCTGTCTATGCAAAATTGGGTATATTTATTCAAATGTGTGTCTGTGTGTACATGTGCACGTGGGGGTGTTTTGTGAATAAAATGAAAAAACAATAGAGTGGATCATTCATGATTGACTCACCTTAAGAAGTGCCTATGAAGTTTATTTGAAAATAAGTATATAGGAGGAAGATGCTCTTTTTTTCTATGCTATGATAGCCTCTCCCTACCAACAACTATTTTTGCAAGATAATTTGTAACAATTGCAGAATCGTTGTAAAGATTAAACATCTTCAAATTGGCAATGGAAAAAGGAATAAACAATGTATCTAGATTTTCTCTCTATTAGAAGAACTTTTATTAAAGATGTAACTCACTTTTTGTGGGAAGAGGTAGGTAGGGAAGATTAAATTTAAATTTTTTTTTTTTTTTTTTTTTTTTTTTTGAAACGGAGTCTCGCTTTATTGCCAGGCTGGAGTGCAGTGGCATAATCTCGGCTCACTGCAACCTTCACCTCCCGGGTTCAAGCGATTCTCCCCTCTCAGCCTCCCAAGAAGCTGGGACTGCAGGCATGCACCACCACACCCAACTAATTTTTGTATGTTTAGTAGAAGCAGGGTTTCCCCATGTTGGCCAGGATGGTCTTGATCTCTTGACCTCACAATTCACCCACCTTGGCCTCCCAAAGTGCTGGGATTACAGGTGTGTACCACCACACCTGGCCTAAAGATTCTTTTTATAAGAATAGAGAAAAACTGTGGCACAAGAGATGATGTATTCTAGTCATTAATGCCTCTACATTTATGATTTAGGATTTTAAAAATTTTAGTTACTGAGAATTTTGCAGAAGCAAAATGCTACTAATAGACTATTGATGCTAAGAAAGCAAAAATTACATAATTTCCTTGCTGCTATGATACTAGAGACCCCAGATGAATACTTCACAATAACATCTATTTTAGGGTGCTTTATGATTAATTTTTTTGTTTTTTTAGTGGTGTTTTGTGGGTTTTTTTTGTTTCTTTGGGTTTGGGATCTTAAGTATCTCACTTCACTTCTGTTAACATGGACTTGTGAGAGATTATTTATTTCGCTGAGATAATCACTCAAAAATATATCTCTGAGCGACAAAATATTAAGAGACTTGTCTAGGCACAGTGGCTCACACATATAACCCTAGCACTTTGGGAGGCCAAAGTGGGAGGATTGCTTGAGCCCAGAAGTTTAAGGCCAGCCTAGGCAACATAGTGAGACCTCATCTCTACAAAAAATAAAAATAAAAATTTAGCCAGGCATGGTGGCACGCACTTGCAGTCCTAGCTACTCTGGAGGCTGGGGCTAAGGTGGGAGTCTTGCATGAGTCTAGGAAGTTAAGACTGCAGTAAGCAGTGATCGTGACACCGCACTCCAGCCTGGGTACAGAGCAAGACCCTGTCTAAATAAATAAATAAATAAAAATGGACTTAAATTATTGAGTTGCTGCCAGCTTTGCCATCAAGAATTTGCTCAAATGCTTATGAGACAAAAGGTAAAGTTTCCTGTTTGGCCATGCCCTGTTCAATACTTGATAATGTCCAGATTCTTAGCTTTTGCTGATCGGATGAATATAAAATGGTGTTATATTCTTGCTTTAGTTTGCATCTTCTGATTAGTAATGATGTTGAGAATTTCTCAACAAATTAGATAATCATTATTACCACCCCATTTGTTAATTGCCTCTTTATGTCTTTTATTTGCTATTCAAATTAAACTTTATTGGATCTGGCACAGTGACTCATGCCTGTAATCCCAGCACTTTGGGAGGCAAAGGCAGGCAGATCACTTGAAGTCAGGAGTTTGAGACCAGCCTGGTCAACATGGTGAAACCCCATCTCTGCTAAAAATACAAAAATTAGCCAGGTGTAGTGGTACATACATGCCTGTAATTCCGGCTACTGGGAAGCTGAGGCAGGAAAATCACTTGAACCTGGGAGGTGGAGGTTGCAGTGAGCTGACATTGTACCACTGCACTCCAGCATGGGCGACAGAGCAAGATCCTGTCTCCACAAATTAATTAATGAATTAAAATTTATTTACGAAAACAGTAAGTAGACCAGATTTGGCCCATGGGCAATAGTTTTACAACACCTGATTATGACAGAGTAAGTTTTTGGTTTGCTTTGTTTGGTTTTGTTTAATGTGAATATGTACCTGTGTGGTCCAATTCTGTATTCTACTTTTAGACTCATGCAGAATATCTTGATTTATATAAGTGAATTGTCAGCACTTACTCCACACGCATGTTATCTGGTAACATAAATGGAACTCATCCAGACATACATCTCTTTCCTTTTATCTGGTAGTACCCCTGTGGTCACATTGTTATGATTCTAACTTAATGTTCCATTTTTTTCTTTTGTAGTTTTCCCCCAAGTCAAAAATTGACATATTTCATCAATACACAAATATCCACACATTTTAGAGGACATGACTATTGACTACAGAGATAAAGTTCTCACTTTCCATGACACAATGACTTAATGTGTATTATACTTTTATTTTTTCCATAATTACTTATAGTTATTGAATTATTTCAAGAATTAGATAGTATTTTCTTAGTATTCCTGAGACTAAGATTCTCTCTGCAATTAAGGGCTCCCAAGTTTATTAAAAATTTAAATCTAGACTGCTAATAGATATCTTTATATACATCTTTACATTTATTGGTGAATAATGTATGAAACTAAGCTTATTAACAATTGTTCCCATTTCTAGATGACTGGATATCTCTATTATTCTTGCAATTATAAGTTATAAGTCACTATGAACGATTATCAAATATTTGAATAAAAGAAAGAAATCCATCCACATTTCCCTTTAGATTCCTCATTTTAAGTCACTGGTTCATGTCCCTCTGATTAGAGTATAAAACTTTGAAGCCAAGAGCTTTAATTGACAAGCAATTAGGAAGGAAGTCTTCCTTAAAAATTGGGAATGATTGCCTAAAACAAGCAAATTTCATGTGTCTTCATGTACTGAAATCAAATGATTCTGTACAAATAAATCAACAAAAAATATATAGATATCAACTCTGAGAACATCCAACTGGATAAAACTGTTTGTATACACAATTATCAGTCAAAATATATATGCTAAAGAAGAAAGACATATACAATGTCTATCTGCTTACATTTATCTTAACTTCAAATAAAATTAGTTTTATAATTTTCCCACATCATAAAAAAAAAATAAAAAAGTAGGCTGGCTGGGCACAGTGGCTCATGCCTATAATCCCAACACTTTGGGAGGCAGAAGCAGGCCGATCACCTGAGGTCAGGAGTTCAAGACCAGCCTGACCAACGTGGAGAAACCCTGTCTCTATTAAAAATACCAAATTAGCTGGGTGTGGTGATGCATGCCTGTAATCCCAGCTACTTGGGAGGCTAAGGCAGGAGAATCACTTGAACTCGGGAGGTGGAGGTTGCATTGAGCCAAGATCATGCCATTGCACTCCAGCCTGGGCAACAAGAGCAAAACGTTGTCTCAAAAAAAAAAAAACAAAAAAACAAAAAAACAAAAAAAAACACTAGACTAATTTCCTCACTCCAATGAATGTGAGTTGTTCTTGTGTTAGTCAGACAGTAAAGGCACTAATGAACATGATATCTGTGCCTCTTCCCTTAAATAACGTCTCTGAGGCTGAGCACAGTGGCATATGCCTATAATTTAACACTTTGAAAGGCTGAGGTAGGAGGAACATTAGAGGACAGAAGTTCAAGACCAGGCTAGATAACATCGTGAGACTCTGTCCCTACAGAAAATAAAAAATTAAGCAGATGTAGCGGTGCATGCCTGTAGTTGTAACTACTGAGAAGACTGAGGCAAAAGGGTGATTTGAGCCCAGGAGTTTGAGGCTGCAGTGAGCTATGATTGTGTACTCCAGTCTGGTCAACAGTGAGACCTTGTCTCTTAAAAAAAAAAAAAAGTATCTGTATTAAAAGGTAAAATTTACCACTTAAACCAGATAGCTGTGAAACTGCTCAAAATCTACACTTTATTAGCTCACACCTACTTCATATGTTCGTGTACTTCCTAACAGAAGTACTTCCTATGTCAAGTGGTGCCAATAACACAAAGGATCAATTGTGTCCAAAGCTAAGAGCCTTAGACTTACTTTACTTAGAAACACAGGAAGAGCATTGCTTTCTACTTTCTGAACAGAAGATTATAACAATGTAAAAAAAAAAATCTATTTTTGAGGAGTTCACCTGATCCTCTCCACCAGAAGGATAAAAGTTTCAGCTAGAATAAATGAGATGTTGCCCATTTTAACCTAAACTCTCTCTCCCCAAATTCTATTTCTGCAGTAAACAATAAAATACATGACTGAAATTTTTAAGCGATATTTAAACAATGGGGAGTCATCTGTGAGCAAAATCACCTTTACCAAGTAATTTTATAACTGTACAAAACATATAAAGTCCATCCACATCTTTAGCTTTATTTGTTGTTCTCCCATAAATCCCCACTTTCCTCTAGTCTAGGGACTGAGAAACTTTTTCCATCAAAGATCAGCTGGTGAATATGGTAGGCTTTGTAGTCGTAGGTCACAAGTGAACTCTGCAATTATAGCATGAAAGCGGCCATACACAATAAAATATGAATGTGTATCTACATGCCAATAAAATTGTGTTTATGGGCATGGACATTTGAATTTCATATGATTTTCATTTGTCCATGAAATGTTTTTGTGGGTTTTTCTGAAACACTAAAAAATGTAAACATTATTCCTCACCTACAGTTAGTACAAAATACAGGTAATGGGCTAAACTTCGGTAGCCTGATGTAATTTTCCAACCTCTGCTCTAAACCACACATTCTATGTGGCCTACAGTGTGATGCTTTTATTCTAGCTGATCCCTGCCGACAATCTTCATTTTAATCCTGAAGGTAATAAACACTTTCTTCTCACCCTTCCCCTTCTGTTGGATACTGTGGCAAGAAGAACCTACACCATATTCTGTTGTTATATTGTATTTTTCTTTCCCTGACTCTACAAATGGTGTAAAGGGCTATTCATTCACTGTCAGGAAATCAAAATTTTGGAGGGAGAAGCCTGGCTTCCAAGCAGTATCTCCAGGAATACAAACCTCCAGGAAAAAAAAAAAAAAAAAAAAAAAAGCTTGTTCTCTCTATGGTGCTTTCTGTTCCTTTGATTTAAAACATCTCCTGCCACAGTAGAGTGGCAATACTTCAAACAGAGTCAGCTGGATCCTGGATGCTTTCATATCTAACCCTGCACAGTCCACTTCATGTAGGTTATACCAGCAAGATAGCCTCCTACGTGGGAGAAGATAGGAAAGCTGACTCTGAAAATTATAAAGGATGGCAACTTTCACCTGGAGGGGATTTTTAAAAAATCATAATCTGCTCTGAAATTGCCAGCGTTTCCATTAGGATGTGATTAATTCCACACACAACAACATGGAAGGGAAAAAGGATGTGGGGAGTGTAGTATTCAGAGGCTAATTACCATCCGGGAAACAGATGCAGCTCGACTCACCAATCTACAGAGCGGAATCCACAGGCACTCTATTTGTATGAAGGAATTAGCTCTCATCAGAAACAGAATAAAAGTTGCTTTTTCTTTTCCTTTTTCTCTCACTTACAACTCCTGTGTGGTACTGGAAGCATCTGCCTTACTTAGCAGAAATGGCAAGAATTAGCTAAATTATTAAAAGCTATGTATGCTTCATCTTTTTGAAATAAAAGATTTCTGTATTAAATATTAAATCTTTTATTAAAATATTTTCTTGACTTACGTAGTAACTGGTAAACAAGTTGTCTTATTTTCTTGGATTACTCCTCCTATCCCATTTCTACCTGAATAATCGGTTCATCTTAAAATATCACACCAAAGCTAGTCTTGTTTTTCCTTCTCTTTCTTTTCTTTGAGGTAGAGCGTGGTAGATATGGGAGATCCTCTATGGTTTTTGCTAATTTCTTCACAGACAATTTTTGCATCTTTAAGTATTGAGAGTAGTTTTTTCTTTACCTCTTTAGAAAGAGTGTATAGCAAATGATATGTTTTGCATTTTGATGTTTATGTATCCATCTAAATCTCTGCAACCCCAAAAGTTTGGTGGTTTAAAGGCTGTGCTAACGCTATACACAAAGGGTTAGGTTGACAGTAGGCATGCACGATATACATATGTTTTTGGGGCTACCTAGCAACTGTTTACCCTACTTTAGACAATATTTTTTGATCATCATTAAGAAATCTGCCCATCCAGTGCTTTTAGTCTCTACCACTTCTGGGGGACTTTGGAAAAGGGGTTTGTGATTTGGGCTTAAATCTATTACTGAATTCCATTCCTCTAGTCACAGTCACTGTTTGAGGGATGGGCATGTGACCAGAGCTTTCCAATGAGGAGATATCAAGACCTCAGTGAATATCAGCAGGAAAGAGACTATCTTGCTTTTTTCTGGGCAATAACACTCACAAGATCTGTTAGTAAGCATCTGTAACACCAAGAAGGAAAATCCTGTCTGAAAATGAAGCCAAACCATGGAGTAGGATGAGGCCAAGAGATCAAAAGAAACTAGACCTGTCTAACATGATTGCCTGGTACACTTGGAGCCAAATGGCCTGCTGAATTTTTTTATTTGATTTAGCCAGTAAATTCTCTTTGTCTCCTTTTTTTTTTTTTTTTTTTTTTCAAGAGAGTCTTGCTCTGTGGCCCAGGCTGGAGTGCAATGGCATGATCTCAGCTCACTACAGCTTCTGTCTCTCGGGACCAAGCAATTCTCCTGTCTCAGCCTCCCGAGTAGCTGGGAATACAGGCACCTGCCACCATTCCCGGTGGCGGGTGCCTGTAATTTTGTATTTTTGGTAGAAACAGAGTTTCAACATGTTGGTCAGGCTGGTCTCGAACTCCTGACCTCAGGTCATCCACCTGCCTCGGCCTCCCAAAGTGCTGGGATTACAGGCATGAGCCACCATGCCCAGCCTGTTTGTTTTTTTGTTTACATCAGCTAAAACATGGTCCTACATACTTGTAACAAGTATTACTACCATGCTTCATGCCTATAATCTTTTATTATGACCTGATTTTCAACTACGTATTATTTGACCAGATAAGAGTATTTCAGAGCATTTTGGAGTCCTTTCAAGAGGCGCATGTGCTGAAAGCTTTGTGGTAGTGTGATTAGTCTGACAGATATGGACAGGCTGGGAGAGGCCAGACTCAGAGAGACAAACCAGAACACAGTTTTAGCATTCTAAATGGGACTTGATGAAGGCCTGGCCTTAGGGGAGAGAGGACACATGGCTGTTATCCCTCTAAACTAAGAAGGAAAAATCCAGGAAATCGCCTGAGGATACAGAGCAATACAAACCTGAAAAAAAGAACACAGAGGAATCCTACTGGTTTCCTTCCTG
Source organism: Saimiri boliviensis (assembly GCF_048565385.1). NCBI lineage: Eukaryota > Metazoa > Chordata > Mammalia > Primates > Cebidae > Saimiri > Saimiri boliviensis. The sequence continues at coordinate 16,400,546 of NC_133468.1, forward strand.
ACCTTCCAGTGTTTTCCTTGCGGTTAACAAGCATTTATGGAGCACCGCCACTGAGGGCCTAAGTAGTATGTTTGGCATTATGTACCATAGGAATTCCACATAAAATGTAATTTAGTTTTCCAAGTTGTATCTTGTCCTTTGTTTACATTTAATATCTACAGCTAATATTCAGAAGGCACAGGGAAACTGGCAAATTATTTCAAATTTTATTCTAAAGATAACCATGCATCGTGACCCAGTTGCATAGTTTACAGGATACTTTCAGGTTCTTTATAGTTGCTAAATTATGAGTTTTCTGTTATTCAATTAGTTCACACTGACTCCTGGAAGCCAGAGTTCAGAGCTGAAAGCATGGTCAAATTCATAAGATATTTACATATATTCATCACAGCACACCCTTTAGAATGACATTAATTAGAGTAAAATATCTGAATCTCACTGTGTTATGATTAGAGATACCACAATAATGTAGACTCTGCCACAAGGGTAGAGATATCCATAGCAAGATAATGTTCTGAGCACTTAGAGGAGGCAATGGTAGGTTTCTTGAGAAGAACATTAAAACACTGATGACTTTTTCTTTTCTCCGAGGCTACAAAGGGGTTATCACCCTTCTTATTAATATTAACTTCAGTGCCCCCAGTGTAGTGCTCAGTGAGAACCCATTGTCTGAGTGTTTGAAAAAGATGGAACGTAATAATGATCATTCCTGTCCATGCTTGTTTAACTTCCTTATGAGCTCCCCTAGAATTAGGGATAACTGGAAGAAATTCTTCTTAAAATAATGATGCAAGTAAATCTTCTGTTTTGCTGCAGAGTCCTTTTTAAATAGTGATAAAAGTTCACTGCACCCTTAAACTTTTCATATAAATGTACAATGTGCGTATTCTTATTATTCTTATTTTATTATATAGGTGAACAAAATCAAAGCTCAAAGGAGTTACACAGCACGCCTAAGCTCACAGTTATAGGCAGAAAGGCTAGGAATTACCTAAGCAAGTCAATGTTCAAGTCCAAAATCTGCCAATGGGTGGAATTAGCCTACAGGGTAAGCCTCAGATGGAATGTCTTTAACTGCCGCTCTCATTTCCTCTCTCTTCTTTTTCCCTTTCAACAATAGCTGAGACTGGAAGCTCTGTGAGGTATGAGGGCAGGGGCTGTTTCTTAGTCATCCTTTTTTTTTTTTTTGAGATTGAGTTTCACTCTTTGTTACTTAGGCTGGAGTGCAGTGGCCCAATCTCTGGTCACTACAACCTCTACCTCCCGAATTCAAGCAATTCTCCCGTCTCAGCCTCCTGAGTAGCTGGGATTACAGGTGCCCAGCGCCACGCCCAGTTAATTTTCGTATTTTTAGTAGAGACAAGGTTTCACCATGTTGGTCAGGCTGGTCTCAAGCTCCTGACCTCTAATGATCTGCCCGCCATGGTCTCCCGAAGTACTGGAATTACAGGCATGAGCCACCGTGTTCAGCCAGTCATTCTTATTTTAACCCACTCCTGGCACATAGTGAGGAGCTGTATGAAATGAAATACTAGCAATTAAAGAGCTGTCACTATATGGCAAGCACATTATCTCACTTATTCTTTACAGCTACTTTATACGGAAGGCCACTAGTATTCCCATGAAAGAAATGATGATCAAAGAGGCTAACATGTTTGCTGATGGTCACAAAGCCAGTGTGGTGTGGACCCAGAATGGTACATTCCAAAGCCATGGTCTTCCACTTCAGCACTATGGGTATCTGATCTAGCAAATGCGTTTCTGCATTTGTCTATTGCTGAAGGACTATGACTTACAACACGCAAATCACTTGACTTCCCAAAATCTGGTTTCTTCAGCTCTTTGTTAGATTTTTACTTTTCTCTAGGGAAGGAGGGGATTTGTCATACCTAAAAACACACATACACACATTAAATTTGTGTTCACTCATTTACACTGCATCACATCAAATATAATTCAAATAGGAGGTTAAAATTAGATTATGTATCTAGAGGATCTCCTGTGCTCTTCAAACTCTTCAAAATATCGACTTAAGATTTTGACAAACCACCAAAGAGACATACACTGGTTCAAATCTTTAAAACGGGATCTTATAATTTAAAATTAATTCTATTTGTCTGATATGAAGAAAAGTGAAATAATACTGCATCAGGTAAAATAAGAGAAGATTCTGAAGTTAGACTGCCAGGTTTAAATTATACATGATGATTAAGCATATTCCCATTTTGCTGAAATTAAATATTGAAATAAATTGTGGCAGTTGATTTGCCAACTGCATGATGAGTTGTTATAATAAAACAGATAAATGACAATGATTTGAGTTAACATTTACAGATTCACCCTATTCTAGACAAATGTTTTCTCATCCTCACCATTCTACAGAGTTATTAGTAGCATGCTCATTATACAGTGAGACAGTTGAAGTTGCCAGTGGTGAAATAACCTGCCCAAGCTGACAGAGCTAGGAAGGGAAAGAGCAGGTAATACACACCCAGGTCAGTATGTGTCCAAAGTTCATTCTTTTATCAATATATTTCACTAGACAGTGCATTCTGGTGGACAAGACAAAAATATTTTCTTTATTCTTCATTTCTTCTTAGGAAAGCAAAACCAAACTAAAACAAGAAGCAGTAAGAATGATGAATCGATTCTAATGAAAGAATCTAACTAGAGAATAGGCCAAAATGAGTAGAAAGAACATCAGCCATATATAATATTGTTATTAATAAAAACAAGCCTGGCTCACTCCTGTAATTTCAGCACTTTGGGAGGTCGAGGCAAATAGATCATTTGAGGTCAGGAGTTCAAGACCAGCCTGGCCAACATGATGAAACCCTGCCTCTACTAAAAATTAAAAAAAATACAAAAATTAGTCAGGTGTGGTGGTGGGTACCTGCAATCCCAGCTACTTGGGAGACTGAGGCAGGAGAATCTCTTGAACTCAGGAGGCAGAGGTTGCAGTGAGCTGAGATCACACCATTGCACTCCAGCCAGGGTGACAGAATGAGACTCTATCTCAAAAAATTAAAAATATAAATAAATAAATAAAAATAATAAAAAGAAAAACAGTAATCTTTAAAGAAAAAAGACAATATCTTGGGATAAGAGACAGAAATTAATGACGATATGAGGAGATGAGGGAACAAAAGATGAAATGGACTTCTGTCTCTTGAAAAATAAAAACTAGGTAAAAATCAACAACAATAACAACAAACAAGAATATAGATTTTAGGTATATAAGTAACTAAATGCTATCAAATAGTATGATGTGGAAAATAGAGACTTGATTTAAAAAGAAAATAGATTTTAGAGCTTTAAGAAACTAAATACTATCAAATCAGTAAATACTAATAAAGCAACAAATTAATAAATAGTAATAAATCAATACTGAATACCCACAATGTAACAAAATGTATCATTGAGCATTGAAAACTGTAAATAAGGTAGTTGTCTTCTGAAACAGTAGAAAACAAGGTAAGAAAATTAAAGAATCAGGACTAAATTGTTTTCTAGCTTATAATAATCTTAGAATAATGATAAATAACATTTTTAGTACTTTCTGTGTACCTGACTTATATTAAAAGCTTTCTATTTGTTTTCTCATTTAGCTCTCAATATATAGGCCTGGTATTTTCCTAATTTTATGGATGAAAACTTGCCCAAGGTCACAAGTTAGTAAGTGGTAGAAGAGCTGTGATTGGAACCCACTCACACATTCGCTACCATTGCAATGTATTACCTTTTGTACTCTTTATATATACAGTAGCTTTTGCCCTTAAGATACATTTATATTAAATTTAACAATTTTTCTTCAGCCTAGCTTTGGGTCATTGTTTAATGCTGATGATCCTCACTTCAAACACAATGCTCTACATTTTTTTGTTGTTGTTCTTATAGACTGCGTTTCTTTACACATGAAAAGCTTTCTAGCAGTAGATACATTTTTTCAAAGAAGTCTGAAATTGAATGGAATATGTAATTCTTAAGAGTTGCTTACTCATATGAAGGGTGCTTTATACACTTCACAAAACTCTGCCATAGAAGCATAATAAAGAATATATTTTCATTTAAAATGCTAAGTCTTTGATCTATGATCTAAATCACATTAATTCAGACTCTGCCAATTTGAAATTCATTGACTTACAGAATTTTAGAGATGAGCAAATTAGAAGGATAAGTAGAAGTTCAGTGGGAATATTTATGCTCCTTAGGAAAACACATTTGGGGCGCTGAAAAAAAATAGAAATCTTGTAGCTGTTTACAAACAGTATGCCAATCTCAAATGATTTTTACATCATTATTAAAAGTAGTCTAGTAGTATCTCTTCCTTGTCAATATATTTGGGTCTCATGCGTACCCAAGAATGACATATATTTTATGATTAGTATACTTAGCTTAGACTATTTACCTCCATAAAATTGTCTTAAACTTGTGAGTCTGGGATGCATTTAAAATAATTTAAAATAAGGAGCTTAATTATAATCGAAGCACACAAGACCATATAAACCCTATGAAGCACAGGTATTATCAATATTTCAGTCCTGAATAATCTCAGAAATCTCTGACTTCTTAGTATTTTTCGCACTGTTTTCCTGCAACAAATAAATAGGTATGCTTTAGAAAAAGTATGCTATCATATAAAGTTTGGGAAATATGAAGGTAAAAAAAGCCACACAACCTGCTTGCTCATAGACATCCTCAAAGGGTCTAATGGGGTAATGCATGTGATAAATTTCCAAGAAGTAAATTTTTGTAGACAGTGTTTCCCAATCTGAAATGTCTTTGGACACATCTTTTATTATATTCTGAGGTTGTTTTCCACAAAACACCATTCTGAAAAAGTTTCTTTTAGGTTAATCATAACTTGGACAGAATCCTGTCTTATCTATAGTCTTTCTTTTTCTTCACACTTCTGTCAGCTTTCTGAAGAAGCAGGTGTTCCCTCCAACAAATCAGAGCTGTTTGCAATAACTCCATCTCTTAGCAGCTAGCCTGAAGGCTGTCATTTGCCTTCACTGATTTTGCAAGAAAAGACAATTAATCGCAATATTTAGGGTTTGAAAGCCTTGGTATTTTTTTGTTTTAGACTCTAGAGCTCCGTAGGTACCTCTAGATTAAGATTTTAATGCTATATTGTTTTTAAGATTCCACTGTCAGCTTCTAAGACTTTCCACAATAGAGGCTCTATCTGACTCTACAGCCTCAATGCCAACTACCTGCTTGCCTAAGTGACCATTCCAGCAAGGCTATTTTGTCATTGCATTCTGTTCATTTATTCATTCATTCATTGAAAACATTCATCCATGTCCACAATTTTCCAAGCACTGGATTAGACTCTAACAATATGAGGATGAGTATGACAGACACAGTCACTTACCCTCAAGAGTGTCATCTTTGAATGGAAGGAAGCAGGTAATTAAAATAAGCCATTTAAATCCAATGAAACTGATACAACGTTAGTGGTATGGATGCAAACAGAAAACGCAGCTAGCTCAGTCTGAGTGATTCAGGGAAGGCTTCCTAGTAAGACTGTCTTCCAGAATTTAATATAAGATGAATACCTGAGTAGGTGATATTTTTTAGTCAAGTGAAGGGAGAGAAGAATGATAGTGTTCCAGGCATAGGGCCGATAAAATAAGAGAAACATAGGTAAGAGAGGACTTGCCCTATTTGAAGAACCGAAAGACTTCACAGAGAGTGTTTATATCAAGAAGAAAAATGAAAAAAAGTGTGTCTGGAGAGGTAAAGAGGAACAGATCTTGAGGCAAAATATTTTAATCACTACTTCCTGCCTCTTCTCTCCAAATACCAAACACATTAAAATTACTTTGCCCATTTTCCAGTTTTCTTTCCCTAAAATGCTTTACTTAAATTCTATGGGTTTTTTTTTAAGACTCAGGAAAAAATCACCAACCTCACAGTGATCTTTTATTCCACTAAACTACCCTAACAGTTTCTATCTTCTCCACCCATTACTAACAAACCCTGACAGCTAGAAACATAAACAACAATGCATAGTCTCTCATTCCAGCCAACCCAGAAAGGCTGAGGGAAAGGGTTGCATTGCAGAATCTTTGAAAAGGAAAGAGAAAGTCACCCAAAGAGAGCCATAAATATTCTATGCAAAAGACTGACCTATTTTGGGAAAATTTTATATCTTATCCACAAACAGCCATTTTAAGAATGTCTCGATATTCTAGTAATTTATCCAAAGAAAATAACAGGGCCAGTGCACAATGGTGCACAAAAATGTTCATTAAAGCCTGCTTATAATAGCAAAAAGCTGGAAACAATTTGAAGCTGGTCCTTCAAAGAGGAATCAGTGTTAAAAAATGATGGTTTATCCACACAAAGGAGTACCATGCAGCCATTAAAAATAACGATGCAGATCTAACTATGTTGAGATAAAAATGTGTCCATGACTTTTTGTTAAATGATAAAAGCAGGCTGCCAATAACCCTGTGGAGTATGATCTCTATTATGTAAAATGTTATAAATACCTAGTCATAGAGAAATGTTGAAAATAATAGTTACCAAAAAGATAACAATGGTTATCTTTTCGGGAGATTTTCAGCCAACTTTTTGTTTTCTTCTTTATAGTCGACTGTATTGTTTGAGTTATTTTAAATAATGGGCATAGTTTCATAAGGAGAAAAATGAACAATGAGTATAGTCCACTTTTATTTCATAACAATTCCATTTTTAATGGACAGAATAGCCTACTACGTTTTTACATGCAGCTCATTAGGCAAGCAGATCTCAAATGTTTTTTTTTTCCTTGAATATATCCAACAGCTACCTCGCTTGAGCCCTCATAGACATGAGTCAGGCTGTGGGTCCTGAGCCATGCCAGGAGGAGCTGCCTATAGGTCCACGTTTCTCTCTTTCACTAATCACAGGCGTGAACTACTGTAAGGCTGTTCTGACATGTCCACAGGAAGTTAACGTCTTCCTCTTCCGTAGAATATCTGAGTCCTAGGATTTGGAGACATTCGTAAGAGCACAGTTGTAAATTTTGACTAGTATTACAGAATAGAGTGAGGGGATATGTTTTGTCCTTCAAGAAACAAGAGTTTAAATCTCATGAGGATTTGGTTACAGAGGTGCTTTAGCAATATTTTCTCATACCAATGATAGGGTTTTATACATCAAACTAAGTTCCATGAAAGCAGACTCGAAAAGAACCAAGGAAACATAATCTATTATCTTATCATTTAAACTGATAGCCTTGGTATGTGTACTTAAGTTTCTTCTCTGAGATGATATCCTCCATTTTCCAGAAAATCCATCATCTTCAACTCCTTTGAAACCAGCTCTCATATTTTCTCAATCAGAAAACTTCTCTTCATGATTCCTCTTGGCTTAGGGTATGCTGTGCCCCTAAGCCTGATCTCCTCATCACCTCATCTATTCAGCCTCCTACATATTCACTTTCAAATTCAGTTAACCTGGTTTTGTGGGGTTTCCAGGTCTAATTCATTTCTTGGGCCCTTGGCTTCCGGGACGATTATACATTGTAGATTGTCAAATGTATTCTCTGCTTGTTAATCTGGCATTTCCCCCCATCACACGCTTCCAAAATACCTATCAGTGATTGTTATGGGCTCAATTAGGTGCCTCCCGCCCACCCTTCTAAAATTATATGTTGAAGTCCTAAACATTAGTATCTCAGAATGTGACTGTATATGGATACAGGCCCTTTCAAGAGGTGATTAGTTTAAAATGAAGATATTACGTTGGGCTGCAATCCAATATGAATGGTGTCCTTATAAGAAAGAAAATTTGGACATAAAAAGAGATACTGTGGTTACATGAGTACAGAGGAGACTCAGCGAGAAGGTGGCCATCTGCTATCCAGTGAGAGGCCTCCAAGGAAATCAAATCTGCCAACACCCTAATCTTGGACCTTCAGCCTACAGAACTATGAGAAAATCAATTTCTGCTATTTAAACTACCTAGTCTATAGTATTTTGTTATGGCAGCCCTAGAAAACTAACACAGTTTTGTTTCAATTCCGTTCCTCCATTAAACACTGAACATTGGGCTATAAAGGGGAGTAAGTAGTCTTTTCAAAAAAATGGCCTCAAATTTCATTATTAAGAAGTCTATTTTGATTCTTTCTTTATGGATTAGGGAGAAATTTGTTTTCTATTGTTTCATATAAGTTAAAAAGTAATGGAAATTGGATTCATAATAGACCAATTATTTCTGTCCTGGTAAAAATAATTACGAGACAGAATCCTCCTCCCCTTAGTCACAGATATTCTTCAACAAACATTTAGAAAATGTATGGAAGATAGAAGAAAAGACAAGACTCACAACTGTATAATAAATAGTCATCTGGGGCCAAACTGAATCTGGGAATAAATGCATGTATTCAACAAAAATAAAAGAAAGAAGCAAAAGCCTTTATCCTCATCCCATAGCTGGAATTGTTCCCAGTAGCTCCATACAGTGTCCCAGCCATGGGTGGTGGGCTGCAGACAAGGTTCTGAAACTCGCCCAGAGTCACTGAGTGGGCCATCTAGCTCTCGAATTTAGAGCCGAATATACCATTAAAAACTCTTGGCCATGCGCAGTGGCTCAAGACTGTAATCCCAGCACTTTGGGATGCCAAGGCAAGTGGATCACAAGATCAAGAGATCAAGACCACCACCCTGGCCAACATGGTGAAACCCGGTCTCCACTAAAAAAATACAAAAATTAGCTGGGCGTGGTGGCATGTGTAGTCCCAGTTGCTCGGCAGGCTGAGGCAGGAGAGTCACTTGAACGTGGGGGGTGGAAGTTGCAGTGAGCCAGGATGGTGCCACTGCACTCCATCCTGGCAACAGAGCAAGACATCATCTCAAAAAAACAAAAAAACAAAAAACTCTCATATTTGGATTAAAAGGTTGGAAACAGTAATAATAAGATCTGACATACCTTAGGTAAATCCTGTGATTGGGAATTACCTGTACGTGAAGACTTTAGATAGGTCTCTGATTGTTGGTATTCCAAAACAGACACCTCAAGAGAATCGAAATAGCATCCGGGCTACTTTGATAAGCAAAGATTTCTATTTATTTATTTTTTTGAGACAGAGTCTCACTCTGCCACCCAGGCTGAATTGCACTGGCCCTATCTTGGATCACTGCAACCTCCTCCTCTCGGGTTCAAGCAACTCGTGTGTTTCAGCCTCCCAAACATCTGGGACTATGGGACATGCTACCACTCCTGGTTAATTTTTTTGTATTTTTAGTAGCGGCAGGACTTTGCTATATTGGCAAGGCTGGTCTCTAACTCATGGCCTTAAGTGATCCACCCGCCTTGGCCTCCCAAAGTACTGAAATTATAGGAGTGATCCATGGGCCTGCCTCTCAAACACTACTTACAAAGGGAATTATGGGCCAGGTGCGTGGCTCATGCCTGTAATCCTAGCACTTTGGGAGGCCAAGGTGGGCCTGAGTCGAGTTCATGCCACTGCATTCCAGCCTGGGACACATAGCAAGACTCCATCTCAAAAAAATAAATTAAATAAGGGCCAGGCACGGAGGCTCACATCTGTAATCCCAGCATTTTGGGAGGCTGAGGCGGGCCTGAGCTGAGATCTTGCCACTGCACTCTAGCCTGGGAGACAGAATGAGACTCCATCTCAAAAATAAATAAATAAATAAATAAGAATGAAAATAAAATAAAATAAAATAATAAATTAACAAACATTTTGGCCAGACACGCAGCTAACACCTGTAATCCTAACACTTTGGGAAGCCCAGGCGGGAGGATTACCCAGGAGTTTGAGGCTGCACTGAACTATGATTGTGCCATTGCACTCCAGCCTGGGTGACACAGAGAGACTCCGTCTCTTAAAAACATACTGGAATTCAATAAAATTAAGAATTTCTTTTTGTCAAGAAAAGAAATTAAGAGAGTGAAAAGGCAAGGTGTAGACAGAAGATATTTTCAACTTTATCCAGAATATAAGGAGGCAAATTCTTTTTAAAAAGTAACTAAATAACCAATTTGAAAAACGAGCATAAGACATGAACAGTTATTTTAGAAAGAGAGAGAGCAAAATAAAATATCTCAGAGACCAGTAACAATAGGAAAAAGTGTTAGTCATCATTGCACACAGGAGAAAAGCAAATCAAAATCACAAATGACACCACTACACCCTCCCTTTTCCAGTGTGTCTAAACTTAAAAGCTGGCAATATCAAGTGTTGCTAAGGACACAAGTAATTGGAACTCTCAGACTTTGTTTTACCTTGCTGTTATATCACAAAAAAAAAAAATACTGCAAAAAGCCAGATACAAAAAGTACATAGAGCACAATACTTTTACATAAGGGTAACACTACACAAAATTAGTTATGGTTTTATAGCGATTGATGTCAGTATAATGGTTAACTGGAAGTGGAAGGCAAGAGTTATAGACAGAAAGGGGAAATAAGAAATTTCTAGTGTGGGTTGGGTGCGTTGGCTCATGCCTGTAATCCCAGCACTTTGGGAGGCTGAGGCGGGCAGATCACGAGGTCAAGAGATTGAGACCATCCTGGCCAACATGGTGCAACCCTGTCTCTATTAAAAAATATAAAAATTAGCTGGGCGTGGTGGCACGTACCTGTAGTTCCAGCTACTAGGGAGGCTGAGGCAGGAGAATTGCTTAAACCCGGGAGGCAGAGATTGCAGTGACCCAAGATTGTGCTACTGCACTCCAGCCTGGCACCTGGAGACAGAGAGAGACTCTCAAAAAAAAAAAAAAAAAAAAGAAAGAAAGAAAGAAAGAAAGAAATTTCTAGTGCGATGGAAATATTCTGTATCTTGATTGGTGGTGGTCACATGGGTGTATGCATATAAAAAGCCTACTGAGCTGTGTGCCTCAGGTTTATGCTCTTTTCTCTAGGTATAGTGTACCACAATCAGCAACATTTATGTATATATAAAATTTGACAGACCTTAACATTCCATATAACAATCTCTTTTGTCATCATTTATAAGTCATCAGTTATTAATTTGAGACATCTTATTTTTTGAGACTGAGTCTCGCTCTGTTGCCAGGCTGGAGTGCAGTGATGGGATCTGGAGTGTAATGGCGGCTGACTTCAATTTCCGCCTCCCAGGTTCAAGCAACTCTCCTGACTCAGCCTCCCAAGTAGCTGGGATTACAGGCACACACCACCCCACCCAGCTAATTTTCATATTTTTTAGTAGAGAAGGGGTTTCACCATGTTGGCCAGGATGATCTCGATCTCATGACCTTAAGATCTACCCCACCTTGGCCCACCAGAATGCTGGGATTACAGGTGTGAGCCACTGTGCCCAGCCTGAAGCATCATATTACTATATTCTAAAGTTAAGTAGTGATGAATATGCCGTTCATATTTTTGTACAATATATATTTTTTTCTGTAACTAGTTATAACTCTAACTTTTTATATTTTTGCACAATATGTATCTTTTTTTCTGTAACTAGTTATAACAGTTTTCTGTAACTGCCTAAAGGCAAGCAACATTTTATAAATCTGCCTTTTGAGGCACTTACTATAAGCTAGGCGCTGCATGCCAATTGCTGAACGAACATTTTCTTTCATCCTCAACTACCCAGGAAGTACGTATCATTATTTCATTTTTACAGATAAGCCTAAAGTCAACCACCTGGTCAACAGAGGAACAAGATTCCAGCCCTGGTTCTTCTGTTTGCAAGGCAGTACTTTTCAGCAATATGATTCCACAGTATAGTATACTATGTGGCATATATACTATAGTAGATACTGTAGTAGTACTACACATATAGTATGTATATGTATAATATGCACTATAATATAGGAATATCATCCATTGTTATTATATAATTTTTTGCCATCTCTGTTGGAATTTAAGCTCCCAAAGGGCCAAGATTATATCTTCTATTTCTGTTTTATTGTCTGGCTTTCCTTAAATAGAGAATTAAATGCACTGGGTCTTAAATCAATGATGTAGACAATGATAGGATATCAGTACCTGAAGGCAGGGCCAGGGCCAGCATCTGCAGTGATGGAAGCTTCTGGATGCATTTCAAAAGTATAGTTCACGACCGAAATCGAAGGCAGACATTCTGCAAATACGTGACAAGGCCATTCTCAATGACAAGAGTGGCAAACTTAGGCAGAACAGAAATGGACTCTACATAGTGCAGAGAATTCTCAATTTCCCCGAACATTTCACTGATTTAAAAGCACAAAGGTAATTTGTTCTCTAAGAAACAAACATGAGATTGATGGAGGTAAACGGGAAATAATATTATATTTCTATGTGTATACTTTTAAAACTTCCTGACTCATGCTTCTTATGTTGACTGGAAAATAGTATTTTCTATTTTTAATTTATTCACTTTTCCCAAGAACTATTACTTTGAAAAACCCCCCTTAACTCTTCCTTCATGAGTGCTCATAATGGCCTCTCCTCGTCCTCTCGTTCTCGGTGTTCTGACCAGTTTTAGCTGAAATGGTGGCATAGGCAGGTTTTTGCCTCTGGCTCCCTCGCACTCTTCCCGTTATCTTTCCTCCCCCAGATGTTCACATGTAACACCCTCCAGTCCTCTCTCTGGTGACACTTGCTGATAACGGTTTTGTTAGGGGCTGCGCATTCCAGGGGGATTTGCATTTTAATAGTTTACTCCACCACCTCGGGCCCCTGCACTGGATCACCAGTGAGCAGTCAGATAATATTTAGCCTGCCCAGTGTTTAAAAGACAAGCATTAACTACAAAAACATTTGAGACAACATGTGAAAATACAAATACATTTTTTAAAAGTTCCCAGGATCTTCTGAAATATCAAAGTGTTGGCCACACATGGCTTGCATTCTCAAATGCAATAATCAGCAGGAAATGTGTGACGTCTGTCTACTCTAGAAGGTGCTGGGGCCACCATGTTGCCACAGTCACCACCACTCCCTATTGCAGCCCTGACAGGGAGAAGTAGTCAGTTGTCATTCATCAGTGTTGGACCTTTTGTTTTACTCAGAGTATAGAAATATTTCTCAGTCCCCATAGGTCTATCCAATGTCAGAAAATAAAAGCCAGGCTGAGAAGGCTTATTTATTTTTCTTACACCCACTGTGATTTACTCATTTACATGTCGTGACTGAGCCATGTAGACACCAAGTTTGTAGCCCAGATTTAATCCCTCATGATGAATTTTAAATATATTAACAGACAGCAGAAACGTGCATTCTGGCTATCATTCATTCATTCAGTCAGTCTATCATCACATATTTTCTAAGTATCTGCCATGCGTCAGGCACTGCAATAAGTATCAGAAATGATAATGATGATGGTCATGGTGATGTTAAAAATAATAATAAGTATTTACGAAAGGCCAGATACTATTTTATGAATGCTCTCATTTAATCTTTATCCCAAACCTATGTGGTAGATTCTATGATTATCCTCACAGAAGAGAACACATGCTCTCATTTAATCCTCATTCCAGGCTGGGGGTGGTGGCTCATGCCTGTAATCCCAGCACTTTAGGAGGCCAAGGCAGGTGGATCATGAGGTCAAGAGTTTGAGACCATCCTGCACAACATGGTGAAACCCTGTCTCTATTAAAAATATAAAAATTAGCTGGGCATGGTGGTGCACACCTGTAGTTCCAGCTACTCAGGAGGCTGAGGCAGGAGAATCGCTTGAAATCTGGGAGGCGGAGGTTGCAGTGAGTGGAGATCGCACCACTGCATTCCAGCCTGGCGACAAAGCTAGACTCCATCTCAAAAAAAAAAAATTCTCATCTCAAACGTATGTGGTAGATTCTATTATTATCCTCACAGATGAGAACACAGATATTCCGAGAGGCAAAGTAATTTGCCCATGATCTGCTAAGAAGTCATCTTGCTGGGTTATGAAACCAGCAGTCTACCTACACAGTGGCACAGCGTTAGCCATTATGTAACACAGACTCTGATACCATAACACACAGGGCTGGAGCCTTGGTCCTGGGCTTTGTAGCAGCTCCTTTACAGCTTCCTATAAGAGACTACAAATGTAAGGAGACTTCCTGCTTTACCACGTTTTAAAATTTTTCTTGTTCTCTGCATGAGAACCTCCTGTGTCTGCTCAAAGTTTTAATCTGGATCATTTACCAAATCCCTCATTTTCCTATATTTTAATTAACTTCTTTTCAGATCAGTCACTGCTGTATCCCTCCTCCTAAGGCTGACTTTATAAATCCCAGTAAGGAAATATAAACAAACAAACAAGAAGAACCCCCGCTAATCCTCTCTGGCAATTTCTATGTTTTATCTAATGAGCCCTCATGTATTAGGATAAACAACCCTTCCAAATTATTTGGTTGGAATTTAGAGAATCAATGTTTTTAAGCATTTGGATGATTTTCTTTTCTTCAGCCAATTCAGGTCTAAATAAGATTCAAATACAAACTCAAGGACCTTGTCCCTTTTTCTTTTTAAACTATCACAAGAACAACTTTTTACGAAAGTTCTATTGCCAGGGAGTTCATGAAGCTTCATCAGACCATCTCACTTCCTTGGAACAAAAGGCCAAGCAGTTATCATGGGCAGGCATTTTGTTTCTGATTAATGCCATGTCAAACCTTAAGCGAATTCAGTATAGTCTGACAAGTCATACTGTTCATTTGATCCAAATTCCACTGTTTTCCAAAAGATTCCAGCTTTCTCAGCCTACTACTTGCCTCCACACAGACTTCCCTACCTATTTTAGACTTTAACGTTATGAGATAATCATAACCTCAATTGCCCATGTTCTCTCTCTTCTATCATTTGAAACCCTGTAAGCAAATGAAATTGTGTTGTTGAACTCTACTATACTCCTCTCCAACAGCAGCTTTCTTACCTTAAGAAACAAAATCACTGGAGAGAGATCCAAGATGGCTGATCACTAGCAGCTCAGGATTGTAGCTCCCAGTGAAAGCACAGAGAACGAGAGGATGCCACACTTTCAAATGAATTTTTGTTGCTCAAGGGCCAAGAGATTCCCAGCGGAGGAGCCCCATGGGTCTCCAGTGCGACTCTTGTGGCTGGCACGGTGGTTCTTGCTGCAGAGTAAACGAGACTGGGTCCCCTTTTGGCTGATGTTTGGAACTCCAGGAAGGCAGAGTCACCTATTCAGCTGATTGAAGGATGGACTCAAGAAGGAAGCCAGACCAGAGATTGCCAGGCGGAAAAGCACCACGAATCTTAACACTGCTATTTTAGCCAGTGCAGTGGGTTGCTCAGATTCCAGCGCTGGGAATCAACAAGTTGGACATCCACTCAGAGACCTGATTTGATAGTCAGTAATTACAAAGACGACAAGTGGATAAATTTACAATGATGGGAAGAAACCAACGTAAAAAGGCTGAGAATACCCAAAATCAGAATGCCTCTCCTTCTACAGGGGATCAGAGTTCCTCATCAACAAGGGAACAAGGCCTGATGGAGAACCAGTGCATTCCATTAACAGAGTTAGGCTTCAGAAGGTGGATGATAAGAAACTTCTGTGAGTTAAAAGAACATGTTCTAGCCCAATGTAAAGAAACTAAGAACCTTGAAAAAAGGTTTGACAAAATGCTAATGAGAATAGACAATCTAGAGAGGAATATAAGTGAACTAATGGAACTAAAGAATATAGTACGAGAACTCTGCAAAGTATGCACAGGTTTTAATAGTTGAATTGATTAAGCACAAGAAAGGATATCAGAGGTCAAAGACCAACTTAATGAAATGAAATGAGGGGACAAGATTAGAGAAGAAAGAGTAAAAAGGAATGATCAAAGTCTCCAAGAAATATGGGACTATGTGAAAAGACCTCATTTACGTCTGATAGGTGTACCTGAATGTCATGAAGAGAATGAATCCAAGTTGGAAAATATTCTTCAGAATATTATTCAGGAAAACTTTCCTAACCTAGTAAGGCAGGAAAATACTCAGCTTCAGGTAATACAGAGAACACCACAAAGATATTCCTCAAGTAGAGCAACCTCAAGACACATAATCGTTAGATTCACCAGGGTTGAAATGAAGGAGAAAATTCTAAGGGCAGCTAGAGAGAAAGGTCAGGTTACCCATAAAGGGAAGCCTATCAGACTCACAGCAGATCTCTCAGCTGAAACCCTACAAACTAGAAGACAGTGGGGGTCAATATTCAATATCCTCAAAGAAAAGAATTTTCAACCCGGAATCTCATATCCAGCCAAATTAAGCTTCATAAATGAAGGAAAAATAAAATTTTTCGTGAACAAGCAAGCACTCAGATTTCATCACCACCAGGCCTGCTTTACAAGAGCTTCTGAAAGAAGCACTATACACAGAAAGGAACAACCAGTATTAGTCATCCCAAAAACTTACCAAAAGGTAAAGAGTATCTCCATAATGAAGAATCTATATCAACTAGTGGGCAAAATAGCCAGCTAGCACTAAATGACAATATTAAACTCACAAATATCAATTTTAATCCTAAACTTAAATGGATTAAATGTCCCAATCAAAGACATAGATAGGCAAAGTGAATAAAAAGTCAAAACCCTCAGTTCACTGTAATCAGATCCATCTCATAAGCAAGGGCACACAAAGACTCAAAACAAAGGGTTGGTGGAAGACTTACCAATCAAATGGAGAGAAAAAAAAAAAAGAAAAGAAAACAGGAGTTGTAACTTTCGTCTCTGACAAAATAGACTTTAATAGTAACAAAGACTAAAAGAAACAAAGAAGGACATTACACAATGGTAAAAGGATCAATCCAACAACAGGAGTCAATGATCATAAATATATCTGCACCTGATATAGGAGCACCCAGATACATAAGACAAGTTCTTAATGTCTTATAAAGAGACTTGGACTCCCGCACAATAATAGCAGGAGACTTTGAGAACACATTGTTAATATTCGACGGATCAACGAGATAGAAAATTAACAGGGACATCTATGATTGGAACTCAGACCTGGAACAAGTAAACTCAGTGAATATTTATAGAATTCTTCACTCCAGGTCCACAGAACATAATTTTTCTCAGTACCATATTACACCTATTTTGAAAGTGACCAAATAATTGGAAGTAAATCACTCTTCAGCATTTGCATAGCATTTCACAGACTTAAATGAAATATTGGTTGGCTGGTTGTTTGTTCTTTTCTTCCCTTATTCCTTCCTGTCTCCACTGTTAAGCACAATTATCGGCATAAAAGAGGTTTTTAATACCTATTTTTAGATTGCATTCCAGCCTGAGCAAAAGAACAAGACTCCTGTTCTCTCTTCCCCTTTCTCTTTCTCTTTCTTTCAAAAAAGAAAAAAAAAAGAAACAAAATAATTTAAGGAATTGCATTAACACTCCATTTTACCCCCAAAAAACCACGGTCTGCTGTTTAACGCTAAACAGAGTCATTGATGACTTCAAGATAAATATAAGAGGAAAGGGAACAAGAAGAGATCATATGCGTCCTTATTAACCTTCCTCAGCAGTCACACACAAATAAAGTCAGGTGGTGACCAAATCACCATTCATCCCAGTCCCATTTAGGTCCCAAATACTAAGTAGGCACTCTAGGTAGAAACACAGGGACCCGTCGTCTGTTTGTCTTCCCATGTTGAACTTGATCCATATGTCTGTTGCTTCGCAGCTCTGTAGCTCTATCGTTCAAGGCATCTCCTGAATTACATTTACATTTCATTTACATTAATTTCATTTACAAATGAAAGTTAAACTTCTCTGGTTAGGTATATTTTATGTTTTGCTAAACACTTCTTCTATCTAGTTCAGGTAGATTCTTCTTGATCATATTAACCACTTTTACCGTTTCTACTGTTTGATACATTGATATTCTGTTTAAAAAATAAAGATAAAAAAACATGGAGGGGCATGGTAGCTCACACCTGTGATCCTAGTAGTTTGGGAGGCCGAGGCAGGTGGACCACCTGAGGTCAGGAATTTGAGACCAGCCTCATCAATATGGTGAAACTTCGTCTCTACAAAAATGCAAAAACTAATCAGGCATAGTAGCGTGTACCTGTCGTCCCAGCTACTCAGGAGGCTGAAACAGGAGAATTGCTTGAACCTGGGAGGTGGAGGTTGCAGTGAGCTGAGATCGTGCCACTGCACTCCAGCCTGGATGGCAGAGTAAGACTCCATTTCAAAAAAAAAAAAAAAAATCCAAACAAACAACAACAACAACAAAAACTTGAGAATAGTCTCAAGACTTTCCTCAAACATCAAGTCCAACTCAGGCTTTCATCTAACATGTATTTATTGAGCACTTGCCAGAGGGCCAGGCTCTGTTCCCCCATGATGAGGCTGTAGTGGTCGGCAAATCAAGTCCCTACTCTCAGGAGCTCATATGTTACTGGTCGGTAAAGTAAGAAAAAACAAATAAGCGGTTTTATTTAATAGTAAGTACAGTGAAGAACATAAAAGAAGCTAAGGTGATGAAGAATGACTGGAAGAACTACTTTAGATTGGGTGCTGGGAAAGGCCTCTCCAGGGAGGCAGAAAGTGGAGAGTGTCTTCTACTTTCTCTTCTTGCAAACCCCATATCTCCTGCTCAGTTCCCTATAGAGGTGACTCATTTTCTCAACACTTGGAGCTTCAGGAATTCCATGTTGAAATTCTGTTTCCTTCCCACTTCCACTTCCCAATTATTTTGCCATTACTTTCTTCTAACAGTTCCAGATCTTTATGAATCCCACGTCATTTAACTGTTTTTCATTTTGGCCACTTAACTTGACCCACTTCCATGGCATTTCCCTAAATTCTTTGACATCTTTATTCCCTCCATCACCTATTTCCCATTTTGCATCCAATCTTTCAACTTTTCTGAGGGTGGATACATCATTCAAAAAGATCAGGCAAACAGTTTCCCTGTGTATCAGTCCTTTGATTTATTTCTACTCCAATGACCTCCAGCTCTATACTACTTGGGCAGCCCATTTGCACAGACACACTTGTGCTTCATTAGTAGTCTATGATAGTAACTTTGAACTTGGTCTCCTGATTTACAAGCTCCTATCACTCTACTTTGTATGTGCCTCCATTCTTCTTCGCATTTGGCTCTGTAATTATTCATCTTTAAATCTACTTTGCCTTTCTGATTCACCTCTGAGGGCTGACTGTGTGTGTGTGACAAATCTAAGTTCAAATCCCATTACCACTAACAGCTATAAAACATTAGGGAAAAGTTACTTAGCCTAAGTCTCCTTTTCCTTTTCTGTAAAACACCGATAATGTATGTGTTTTATAAGGAATATGTATAATGACCTTAGCATACAGGACGTGCTTAATGAATGGTTACGGTTGTTACTGTCATTCTCTTTCTACCTAGTCTGGACCTTAACCATTGGTTATTACAATCTTATGCCGCAAAACATTTTGTGAATCATCATCAGTGGAAAAAAAAATCTCTATTCATTTTTCTCTCTAGTTTCCAAATTACTGAACTTGTCAGCAAAACTCCCATAACTGTATTGATGGCTTGTAGTTCAGAGTGATGTTATCAAACCTCACAACTATTATTCACCAAATCTTTTCCTCACTGCTAATTGACTATCCACCCCATTTATTGGAGTCCCTTTTTCTTTTTTATTAACCACAAAAATCCCTAAATGCCCTTGTTCAATTTCAATAAACGATCTAATCTCTCATTTTACTAATGTATCAGGATGTTAAATTCAACTCTTCCTGTTGTCTTGAATTTTCTGCACAGGCCCTTGGCTGAGAATAACACAATAGTTGCCAAATCCTCCCCCATCCTAAAGAGCTATGCTAAACCAGCCACACAGGACTTGTAAAGAATATAGCTCAAAACCAATTTCGCTACATAGACCCATACCACCCTTTTGAATGTATAAGAGATTGAAGCTTAAGAGGCCATGAGAGAATTTCACTGGGAAGAGTGGCTTAAATGTTGTGACATCCTGTCCTTGCTCCTCACGTGACACCAAGGGAAAAATGATTCAAAACAACCCCAAGTAGACCTTAAAATATAACCCCTGAGTTAGGTTCCAAGATCAGATGAGATCAGGCATGTTCAGAGTGGTAAGGCCATTGATTGTGTCCCTTGCATTAGGGAATGTAAGGTTTGGTGTATGATTCTTCTTGCTGGGAGAAGTCTGAAGGCAAAAGTTGATGCCTAGAGTGATACGCTTTGCAGCAGAGAGGAGAGAAAAAGCTGCATCAGGAAGAAATTGCTCTTCCATCAATAGCTTGAAAAGGTGCAGGTTTTCTGGGAAATAACATGGACCTCGAGGTAGAGTGTTATCCCAGGATCATCTTAAGAACTGCATGGGGCCGGTCATGGTGACTCATGCCTGTAATCCCAGCACTTTGGGAGACCAAAGCACTGGATCACAATGTCAGGAGGTAGAGACCCTCCTGGCCAACATGGCGAAACCCAGTCTCTACTAAAAATACAAAAATTAGCCAGACGTGGTGGCACGCTCCTGTAGTCCCAGCTATTTGGGAGGCTGAGGCAGGAAAATCGCTTGAACCCAGCAGGCAAATATTGCAGTGAGCCAAGATAGTCCCACTGCACTCCAGCCTGGGGGACAGAGCAAGACTCCATCTCCAAAACAAAAACAAAAACAAAAACAAACACCCAACTGTATGGAATCATGAAGTGACCCCAGACAACGAGAAAAGAGGACAGAATTGAGAGCAGCCAGTGAGGCTATATTACAGAAGGTGAATAGTGTTTCCCTGTAGGAGTACCTTTGAGAAACTCAAAAAAAAAAAAAAAAAAAAAAAAAAAAAAAGATTATCAAGAGACATAGAACCTCAAATTATACATCTGTCTCAAGAGAATAAGAAAAACAGATGGCATTATGCCAGCTACATAGACTGGGCACTTTCCCCTTATTCTACTTTCTACCTACGTAGATCCTGGAGGAAAATGGGAGTAGAGAGAGGTGGGCCACGGAGACAGAAAAATCAATCCAGGTATGTAAGCCTAAGGTAAGCCAGAACTGGGAGAGTAGAGACTATTTTGAATTGCATGCCTTTGAGATTAAATATTACGTTGGTAGGGACTATTCCATACTTTTAGATATTTCCATACTTTTATTTCTAGTTGGTAAAATAAGGCCAGGTGCAGTGGCTCATGCCTGTAATCCTAGCACTTTGGAAGGCTGAGGAGGGTGGATCATTGGAGGTCAGGAGTTCATGACCAGCCTGGCAAACACGGTGAAACCTTGTCTCTACTAAAAATACAAAAAAAGAAAAATAGCCAGGTTTGGTGGCATGCATCTGTAATTCCAGCTACTTGGGAGGCTTAGGCAGGAAAACCACTTGAACCCAGCAGGTGGAGGTTGCAGTGAGCCGAGTTCGTGCCACTGCACTCTAGCCTGGGCAACAGAGTTAGACTCCAACTCTAAAAAATAAAATAAATAAATAAATTAGTAAAATAAGGTTGATCTCGGATATTAAAGGGACCAGAAAAGCTGTGGTGCCTGGCTGAGATTTCATCTAGATTATGAAAGAATGGGTTGAGGGATCCAATTTAAAGGGCAGCAAGAAAAAAGACAATGTTACCACCTGACTTTACCCTGGCAAATCAGATCACTCAATAAAATAGTAACACCAAGACCCTTTTATGCTGGCCTTTTCTTATTCTGTCTTATTCTGAAAGGTTTACATTTGTTCACTTCTTCTTTCCTTGTGTTTCATGACTTAAAAGAAAACTCACTGGCCAGGTACAGTGGCTCACACTGTATTCCCAGCACTCTGGGAGGCTGAGGCAGGAGGATCATGGGGTCAGGAGATTGAGACCATCCTGACCAACATGGTGATACCCCGTCTCTACTAAAAATACAAAAATTAGCTGCGTGTGGTGGCACGTGCCTGTAGTCCCAGCTACTTGGGAGGCTAAGACACAAGAATTACTTGAACCCAGGAGGTGGATGCTGCAGTGAGCCGAGGATCCCACCACTGTACTCCAGCCTGTAACAGAGTGAGTCTCGGTCTCAGGAAAAAAAAAAAAAAAAAAAAAAATTAGCTGGGCACGGAGGCATGTGCCTGTAACCCCAGCTACTCAGGAAGCTGAGAAGGGAGGATCTCTTGAAATCGCTTGAACCCGGGAGGCAGAGATTGAAGTGAGCCGAGATTGCACCATTGCACTCCAGTCTGGGTGGCAGAGTGAGACTTCACCTCAAAAAAAAAGGAAAACTCTTTCTCCAGAAGGGTAATTTTCACCAACTTCTTCCTTTGATTCTTATTAATCTGCCTATTGATTTTTCTCTTGAACTTTATACTCTCATATTCCATGACACTGCACTTTTTTAAAAAAATTACCCATTGTGATAATTTCTTAGTCTTCTTTGGTATTTTTCTTCTTCTGCCCATTCTTGATAATTTTTAATGTTTCCTTTCCTCTGTTTCTAGTGTCTCTCTATGGCTCTCCATATATGGCTTTATATAACACCACTATTATAATTTTCATTGCTACATTCCTAGCCTTAGTGTTTTGCCTAAGTCCCAGATCAAGAGTTTCCAAAGCCTGCAAGATATTTCCATACTTTTATTTCCAGAGTACTTTGCTCCCACTTTGTGTTTCTTTAATTAAATCCTATCCATCTTTTAAGAGAAACTCATATGTCACTCATTTTGTGAATTCTTCTCTTAGAGCAAGAAACATATAAATTTCATTCTTCATTGTAATGTACAAAACAACAAATAGTCTTTAATTTTAGCGTCCCATGTGCTGGGACCCCTATGGCAATGATGATGTCTGTCATTTGCACTTTTAAAACACCTAGCTCCGTCTTTCTACAGTTATGGTGTTATTGATCACTACTAAATTATACTGAAATAAGTGGTAGAAAAATGAAGATGACACCTTTGAAAATAATCTATTCAAATATTTAAAATTGGAAACATTAAGGGGTGTAGACAAAATGCACAGAGAGGCTGGTACAAGACCACAGGGAGCCCAATTAGTCCCTCTATATATCCTAACCTGTTTCTTAAAACATTTATTTTTGAATAATTTTCACCTCCTCAAATAAATTGGAAACTTCTTGAGAGTACAGACTTTACCTATTGAGGAAGTTAAGTTGAATATAAATGATCTTGAGTTGTGTTTTAGTCTCAGTAACCAGGATAGTAGGGAAATTCTAAACTTAGCTAAAGTAGTAAGGGAATGAGAATGAACCATACCTAAAATGCTTAAATATGTGTAAGGTGCACATGGATATCAAATACATACACATGCATTAGTCTGTATTTAGACAGTTGTGGGACTCTACTAGCTTAATGAATTTGATTTGGTATCACAAAATGAAAATTTTGATGGACATGTTCCTTCACAAGTGACTTGTTATAAAGAAAAAAACAAAACCTTTTGTATTGTGAAAATGAGCATGGTCAGCTGCATACACTCTCCTGAGTTCTGATTCCTGATTCTTGATTGCTTCCATGACAACCATGTCATTTCACTGCCAGAATATCTTATAAACAGTTAAGATGAATGGAAATATATGCATGCTCTCCTGAAATTAATTGTTAAAAAAATAAAAGAGAACTGAAGTTATTCATTTCGTGAGCTTCATTCTATACGGATAAAGACGATTTTCCTGACTAAGCCCTCTCCACATGGATCACATTTTATATGCTGTTCGTTCTTGCTTAGAGGTTGCCTATTATCATTTTCTAGTTGTTTCACAAATGGATATCTTGCTTCCTCCAGCAGAATGTGAACCCTTGCAGCTCTTGTCTTGCATTTCTCTTTCTTTGATTGAGTTCTTACTATATGCCAGACACATATTCATGTTTGTGTATGTGATAATTTCTAATCTTTACAAAAATCAGCTTCAAGATGAGGAAACTGTGGTCCCGTGAAGTCAAGCAATTAATTCACATTTAGCCAGAGAAGAAGATGAGCTTCAAATAAGGTCTAATGACACTGACCAAGTGCTTACTCTTCTTTTTGATGCAATTTAAGGAATTTATCAATATATCACCTGTTACTTATGTGATAAATTATATTACTGTTCTCAATTCATTATACTTCTCTGTATCCATGTCTTTCTTTTTGTGATGTGACTTCGTAGTTTCTCCATTAAAGAGAGTTTATTTTCTCACCCCACTGACATTGAGTTAGCCATGTGCTTGGTTTCCCAATGGAATGTGTTGCTAGTGTGTCCAGAGCTGAATCTTAAAAGGCAAAGGTTTTTACTTGCCTCTCTTCTTCTTTCTGCCATTCACCATGAGAATAGCATTCTCTGGCTATCACACTGAATCAGGGAGAATGAGAGACGCCTGGAGCAGATCTTGAGGTAACCTATTGCTTTGAAGTGAGCCAAGCAGACAGCAGGCTAGGTCAGATACCTGGCTGAGCAACCCACAGACAAGTAAACAAGAATAAATTATTGTTGTTGTGGGTCACTGAGTTTTGGAGTGGTTTGTTATGCAGAACTACACTGGCAGTAGCTAACTGATACAGGTATCGTAACTTTTTATATTCATAACTAATTTCCTTCACCAGATTAAATATTCTAGAGTTGTTACAACTCTTTCTTTAAACCTCAGTAACCAATACAATGATTTGAAGGCTGTGAGTGTTCAAACAAGGATGAATGAATAAATGTGTATCTTTATTTCCCAAAGTCTGCTGATATGTAAGTCTTGGTGCTTTTGTAATAAAAATACATGAATCTCATGTAATCAAAGATTCTGTAAGATAAAACTTACACTGTGTTCTCCACTCATGGTATTTGTCTCTGGAGAATCCTGACGTGTTCCTGTTTAAAATGTCAATTTGCCAAGAAGTGAACTGTTTCAAAATACTAGCATGATCTCTTTAGAAAGGCAGATTCTTGCAGTGAACAGAAGTTACCTTTGGTGCTGTAAGCCCAGTTTTGTTATTTATTATGAATGCCAACATAGAACATTGACTTCTCTGGGCCCAAGTTCTCCTACGCAAAATAGGGGTAACAGTATCATTTTAATGAAATTTTTATGCAGATTAGAATTATTGATATAGGTAAATACTCACCATTAACAAAAATTACTATTTATTAAGGACTTACTATGTGTAATAGGCCTTTTACTTAAAACCAGCACAGTAGAGGCATAGCACATTTTGACAGATCATTGAGATCTGAAATTATATAATATATAATATTTCCATGACCTTTACAAGCAAAATATTCTGCAACTGAATTCTGCACATGCAGTTGGATCTGGGGCTGGATTTTATGCCCCTTTTCTTTCATGAGTAGTGCTGTTTGGGTGTATGAGTTTGCTTAGGCTGCTATGACAAAATTCCACAGATGGGTGGCTTAACAGAAATTTGTTTTCTCACAGTTCTGTAGGCTGGAATTGTAAGATCCAAGTGTCAGCCAAGCTGATTCCGGGTAAGGCCTCTCTCTTTAGCTTACAGGCAGCAACTTCTCTGTGTCCACACATGGCCTTTCCTTGGTGCTTATGAAAAGACAGAGCAAGCTCTGGTGCCTCTTTTGTTTTGTAAATAAGGACACAGCCCTCACAGAATAGGGTTGCACCTTTACGATTTCTTTTAACCGTAATTATCTTTTTAGACATCCCATCTCCAGATACAATTATAGTGGGGTTTGGCACCTCAACATACGAATTTGAGGAGGACGGAATTCATTCCTTAAGAATGGAGTAGGGTGGTTTTCTGAATATGTTTAAAAATTATTTGATAATCCTCTCTTCATGAGGAGGAACTTCATTCTCATCTTCTTGAGTATAGGTTGGACTCAATGACTTACTTCTCATGAATACACTATAGCAAATTTCACATCAAGAATAGGTTATAAAAAGACTTCAGCCTCAACTTGTGTGTTCTGTTTTGCTCCCTTACTCTCCTTCATGATTTTTTGAACCGTTTGCTCCAGGGAAAGCTTACTATCATGAAGAGGCACACATGATGAGGAACAAAGGCCTCCAATCAACAGCCAGTGAGGAATTGACATCTAAGTGCTACCTGATTTTTCTTTTTTTTGAGACAGAGTTTCACTCTTGTTGCCTAGGCTGGAGTGCAATGGTGCAATCTCAGCTTACTGTAACCTCCGCCTCCCAGGTTCAAGTGATTCTCCTGCCTCAGCTGCCCAAGTATCAGGGATTATAGGTATGTGCCACCATGCTCAGCTGATTTTTTTCTTCTTCTTCTTTTTTTTTTTTTTTGTATTTAGCAGAGACGGGGTTTCACCATGTTGGTCAGGCTGGTCTCAAACTCCTGACCTCAGGTGATCCACCCACCTTAGCCTCCCAAAGTGCTGGGATTACAGGAGAGAGCCAACACACCTGGCCCATGCTACCTGATTTCTTATGGCTGCTTATAGTAAAATGTGGGAGAAGAAGAAAATCAACTACAGGAGAGACTATGCAACTTGAAGAAACCAGGAATTGATGGTTTTGAAAATTCTCAGATATTCCAAACAGCAAACAATTCTAAAATTAAGAAATAGGTCCTCAGCAAAGCACATGTGCAGGATGGTGCCAGGAAAAGTAGGCTAAAGATGATGCCAAGAATGGGACTAAAATTATTTCACAAAACCTCATAAGAATCTATGATGGTACCTCATCATTCCTTTCAGTCAGACTAGAGACTCCACTAAAGAGATCAATTGTGTGTCCTATAGAGTCTCTCAATCAAACAGTAGGGGTGCTAGGAACCTCAAGGGTACTGTCCCTTAGTAGTTTCAGCAGAATCCTAAAATAGAGATCATCCTCAAAAACCAAAAAATTGAGCTACCATATGATCCTGCAATCTCACTGCCAGATATATACCCAAAAGAAAGGAAATCAGTGTATTAAAGAGGTATCTGCACTCCTATGCTTTTTGCAGCACCGTTCACAAGAGCTAAGATTTGGAAGCAGCCTAAGTGTCTATCAACAAATGAATGGAGACAGAAAATGTGGTACACAGACACAAGGGAACACTATTCAGCCATTAAAAGAAAAAAGAATGAGGTCTCACCATTTGCAATAACATAGATGGAACCAGAGATCATTACATTAAGTGAAATAAGCCAAGCACAGAAAGATGAACGCCACATGTTCTCACTTATTTGTGGGATCTAGAAAGCTAAACAATTGAACACATGGAGAGAGAGAGTAGAAAAATGGTTACCAGAGGCTGGCCAGGGCAGTGGGCATGGTGGTGGAGTGGTGGGGATGGGTAATGGGTACAAAAAGTATAGAAAGAGTGAATAAGATCTACTATTTGATAGCACAGCAGAGTGACTTCAGTCAATCATAACTTAATTGTACATTTTAAAATAAAGAGTGTAACTGGATTGTTTGCAACTCAAAAAATAAATGTTTGAGGGAATGGTTACCCCATTCTCTATAATGTACTTATTTTACATTACATGCCTATATCAAAACATTTCATGTACCCCTTAAGTATATACAACTGCTATGTACCCCCCCAAAATTTTTAATTAATTAATTTTTTAAAAGTAGAGAAAAGCATCTTAAAGAAATTGAGGGGGTGGCTTTTGTCTAATAGTGTTCCACAATAATACTCATAGAAGACCAAATGGTTTTTAATGTAGTGACATTGTCAACTTCAATTCAAAAGGACAGGGACAATGCAAAATAAAGAGGCCATGGGGTTTCAAATTTATATTTCTCTCTAAGTTGTTTATTCTCACTAGCATTTCATCAAAACTTTTTTCAAGGTTCTTAGATTATTTGCATTGGGTTAGAACATGTTCTTTTAGCTTAGAGAAATTTGCTATTACCCAACTTCTGAAGCCTGTTTCTGTCAATTCATCAGACTTATTCTCCATCCAGCCTTGTTTCCTTGATGGTGAGGAGTTGTGATCCCTTGGAGGAGGACAGGCATTCTGGTTTTGGGTGTTTTCATCGTTTTTATGCTAGTTTCTTCCCATCTTTGTGGATTTATCTCCCTGCGCTGTTTGTAGTTGGTGACTTTCAGATGGGGTCTCTGAGTGGACATCCTGTTTGTTGATGATGAAGTTATTTCTTTCTGTTTCTTTGTTTTCCTTCTAACAGGCCCCTCTGCTGTAGGACTGCTGGAAGTCCACTCCAGGTCCTTCTTGGTTGGGGATCACCTACAGCAGCTGCAGAACAGCAAGGGTTGCTGGCAGTTTCTTCTTCTGCTATCTTTGTCCCAAAAAGATACCAGCCAGATGTCAGCCTGAGCTCTCCTTTATGAGATGACTCTTTGGATATATGGCAGTTGGGGAGCTGCTTGAGGAGACAGTCTGTCCTTTATAGGAGCTCAAGTGCTGAGCTTTGAGCTCTGTTTTTCCATTCAGAGCTGCTGGGCAGGTATGTTTAAGTCTGCTGCAGTGGAGCTCATAACTGCCTTTTTTTTCCCAGGTGCTCTGTCTCTGGAAGGTGGGGCTTTATTTATAAGTTTCTGTCCTGCCTTTTTTCGGAGATACCCTGTCCAGCAAGGAGGTAGCCTAGTCACAATCTGCTAGCAGAGGCATTACTGAACTGCCGTGGGCTCTGCCCAGCTGCTATGTGAACTTCCTTGCAGTTTTGTTTATAGAGGTATAGTTAGAACTGCCTTGGTAATGGAGGTCTGCCTCTGTAATGGCAGACTGCCTCTGTAATGGCGGACTGCCTCAGTAATGGCAGGCTGCCTCAGTATTGGCGGACTGCCTCGGTATTGGCAGACTGCCTTGGTAGTGGTGGATTGCCATCGTAATGGCAGATGCCCTTACCCCACAGAGCTGGACCATCCAGGGTCCAGGTGTGCTTGCTGTGAAACTCTCAATCCAGAGCATTTCAGATTGTTGGTCTTTGTGGGGGTGGGACTGGCTGAGCCAGATAACCTGGCTCCCTGTTTGTCTATTTTTTTTCAGTTGCACAGGTGACTCTGCCTCCAAGGCATTCCAGTCACCAGTTGAAAAGGGGCCAGATTTGTTTGAATTTTTTTGCAGATACCTGCTGTGCCAGGGGCTCATGGCACTTTTCTGCCCGGGAATCTCCTGGCCTGACTCCGTTTCAGCCCCCTTTTTTCAGTTGAACAGGTGACTCTGTCTCCCAGGCGTTCCAGTGGCCAGTTGAAAAGGTGCCCAGATTTATGTGAGTTTTTGTGCAGAGACCCGCTGCACCAGCTGAAACAGCCACGCTGGGGGCTCGTGGTGCTTTTCTGCCCAGGAATCTCCTGGTTTGTGGGCAGTAAAAATTTGCTTGAAAATGCAGTAATCACTCACCCCCTGCATTTTCGCTGGGAACTGCAATCCAGAGCTATTCCTATTTGGCCATCTTGGATCCTCTCCCCCTATGTCCATGAATTCTTTAATTGTCATCTCTTTAAGAGGCAGAGCTTCATTCTCCTCTCTTTGGGTGTGGTCTTACTAGGCTTCTTGATTGTCAGTAGATTGCTTCTCATGAATAAAATATAGTGAAAGTGATGGGTTGTCACTTCTGACATTGGGCTATAAAAAAAAGAGTATGGCTTCTGTGTCGGGTGCTATTTCTTGTTCTTTTCTCTCACTCTTTTCTCCTCAGGGTACTCATTCCATGGAAAGCCTGCCGCTATGCAGAGAACCAAATGACAAGGGAAAGCGACCTCAGACCAACAATTAGCATGGGATCGAAGCCTTCCAACAGCCACATAAGTGAGCTTGAAAGCAGTTCTACCAGACTCAGTCAAGTCTCTAGATAATTATAGCTGTGACTGATGTCTGATTGGAAGCTCATGAAATACCCTAAGATTCACTCAGCTGTACTGCTCTAGATTCCTGACCCTCTAGAACTATGTGAAATAATAAATATTTGTTGATTTAAGCTGCAACATGGGCTGGGCGCGATGGCTCATGCCTGTAATCCCAGCACTTTGGAAGGCCAAGGTAGGCAGATCATAGGGTCAACAGATCGAGACCATCCTGGCCAACATCGTGGAAGCCCGTCTATAATAAAACTACAAAAATTAGCTGATGGTGGTGGTTGACTACAGTCCCAGCTACTTGGGAGGCTGAGGCTGGAGAATTGCTTCAACCCAGGAGGCGGAGGTTGCAGTGAGCAGAGATTGCACCACTGCACTCCAGTCTGGCAACAGAGACTCTGTCTCTAATAATAATAATAATAATAATAATAATAATAGTAATAAAATCAGCTGCTAAATGTTGGGCATTAAAAATTTGTTATGATGACAATTATGAGGAAAACCATTTAAAAATCCTGTATAGGTAATCTTATTATCCTCATTCTGTTGATAAAAAGGCTGAGTTGTAAAAAAATATTAAGGGATCTTTCCAAACCAAATAGCTAATAAATGGCAGGATAAATATTTGAATTCACATCTGTGGGTCTTAGGGAGGAAAACATATGCCTTATGTAAATAAAAATCCAATATAATAAAGCCACAAACTTTTGTAAAAGTAATCTTTGGGCTGACACAGAAAGTCCAGTAACAACATACAAAACTACCATCTGCTTTAGGAGTAACTGAGGTACTGAATGGGCAGGGGAATGTTCAAGAGTCGCTTAAGTCTATATACCACAGGGTCCAGGAGGTCTGGTGAAGAAGAGGTGAGCTATTCCTTCTCTAGTCCAGCTTTTCCAATTATGTTAATTGTAGCAGAACTTGCTTCCTGGCAATGCAGAGCTAGTGAGGCATTTGACACACTGTAGAATTTAAGTTCAAAAGTAAAATTGTTTAATGAATGCACACCCTACTCCTTATTCATTATGCAAAGTCGGGTTGTAGAGTTTTTCAATATGTACTCTAATTCCCTTTAAGAAACGTGATTTCACATTCCTCATATTAGTGGAGAAAAAAAAAGAGAGAGAGAGATTCTGCTGGAAGAGGCTTTGGGGTCAGTTAGAAATTCTCCGCTATTTTTTTTAAAGGAAGATATAATCCCCTTTTCTCAGCTATTGTGTTTTATTCTGTTGAGGGTTGATGGCTGTAAAACACAGCACCTCCCCTTCGACTTTTCCATATAACTTGATTAGACAGGAATAATCTCTTATGCTTTCATGCACAAATTTCAGAGTGACCCAGAACAAACGAGTTTCCTTCATCACCATAGCAACCAGGACTATGGAAAAATGCCACTCACTAGGCTATGCAAGTCAGATTTCATTCCTTTGATGTTAATTAACAAACTGCTTTCAGCAAATCAATGAGCTCCCCTGCTCCCCTGTAAATGTTTGTGATATATTTTTTAATACTTCCTAAAGTGATATGGTGGAGGAATGGATGGGAGAGACTGAACAAAATAGAGCACTAACTTTTCCTGTTATAATTCAGTGATGATTGGGAATGCAAGAGTGAATTTGGCCAAGAGTTGAATCCACTTGGATTTCCTAGGCATTGAGTCACACACCTAACTCCATGTTTTCTTATTCTACAAGTGACTTTTCTCTTACAAAAAGGTGGCTGCTTCCTTTCCAGGAAAAGAAATATGGAAATGTTAAACAAAAAGGGTTGTTGGACCAGATGCAGTGCCTCACACCTGTAATCCCAGCACACTGGGAGGCTGAGGTGGGTCAGGAGATCGAGACCATGCTGGCTAACACAGTGAAACCCTGTCTCTACTAAAAATACAAAAAATTATCCAGGTGTGGTGGTGGGCATCTGTAATCCCAGTTACTCGGGAGACTGAGGGAGGAGAATCGCTTGAACCCGGAAGGCGTAGGTTGCAGTGAGCCAAGATTGAGCCACTGCACTCCTACCTAGATGGCAGAGCAAGACTCCATCTCAAAAAAAGGGGGGGAGGGGTTGTCACAGGAAAGATTGTTCTGGAAACCTATAATTAGATTCCTCTAGTCTCCTAATTTGCTCCTGAGACTAAAATTTCTCAAGGGTAATATGGTGATTTTTAAACCAAAATTCTTTGAAATGTGCCCACGTTTGACTCAGAAATTTTGCATCAAGGAAATTGCTGAAGGAGATACTCAAGGAGGCGTACATAGGTAAATATGCATGGATAGTCTTCACAGTGATGTCTACGATACATTTTTAAAGATGGAAACACTCTAATGGTAATGAGAGATTAAAGTGATCTAAATATGTTTTTAGAGAAATTAAACAGGGTTTATAAAACTTCAAGTGAATAAAAGCAGCTTAAAAACAGACTGTTAAGATGATACATTTATAAACAATTCGAGGTCTCCAAGTCAGTTTCAGAAATTTAGCAAAAGAATAAATAGACATCTCAGGAAGGGTTTTCTCTTCTTTGTGGGTGTCTTCCTGAGATCTCCTACTGTTTTACTATGTGTATGTGATAGGACATAAAATGACTTTAACAGAAAGATACGGAAGACTTGTGAAACTATCTTCTCTACTAGACAACAAAAGCTTATATCTCAAAGATATATCACCAGTCCCATGAACTTTCTCCATTCTGTTCACAGTAATAAGACGTAAGGGAATAATTAGAGAAGGTGTTCTTTGAATTGACTCAGCTAAATTATTGACAAAAATCATTAAGAACAGGCATTTTCAAACATACTGAGCCTTACTGCAAACTAATAATTTCTAGAAAAAAATGTAAACATAACAAAAATATAGTTTCTAGAAAAAATGTAAATATAACAAAAATAAAAAATTTCTAGAAAAAATGTAAACATAACAAAAATAAAAAATAATTTCTAGATAAAATGATGTAAGAATCAGGAAGAAACGCATAAATATGGTTAGAGTACAGCAGTTTCCCCTTATCCAGTGTTTGGCTTTCCACGGTTTCAATTACCTGTAGTCAACTGTGATTTAAAATATATGGAGCTGGGTGCTGTGGCTCATGCCTCTAATCCCAGGACTTTGAGAGGCCAAGGTGGGTGGATCACTTGAAGCCAGGAGTTCGAGACCAACCTGCCAACATGGTGAACCCCCGTCTCTACTAAAAATATAAAAATTAGATGTGTGTGGCAGTGTGTGCCTGTAATCCCAGCTACTCCGGAGGTTGAGGCAGAAGAATCACTTGAACCCAAGAGGCAGAGGTTGCAATGAGCTGAGATCATGCCACTGCACTCCAGCCTGGGTGACAGAGCAACACTCCGTCTCAAAATAAATAAATAAATTAACTAATTAATTAAAATATTATATGGAAAATTCCAGAAATAAACCACTGAGTTTAAATTGCACACTATTTTGAGGAGTGTGGTGAAATCCTGCACCATTCTTCTCTGCCCTGCTCCAGTCACGACCCACCTCTTTATCCGCCTATCTATGCTGTCTATGCTATCCACTTAGAAGCCTTCTCAGTTACCAGATGGAAAACATATAATGCACGTAGGGTTCAGTACTATTCACAGTTTCAAGCATCCACTGGGCTCTTGGAAGGCATCCCCTGAAGATAAGGGAAGACTACCGTAGTTTGAAAAACACTGTAGGAGAAGAGAGTTTTTACATTTCCACTCCGTCCACTCTTGCCTTTCTCTTGAGGAGAGTTTTAGACTAAGTTGTGATATCTAGATTCTTGCAGCAATAGCAACAGGCTTTGCTACACTGAACAAGGTAGTTAAACACTTTGCAACTCACTTCCCTGGGCAATAAAATGAAAGACTGGATTAGATTATCTTTATAGAAGGTGAGCCTCTTCTAAAATGGTCCTCAACCCCACTTCTTGGTATTTACGTCCTGTGTGTATTTCTTTTCCTTTGAGTCTGAGTTGGACCTAGTAGCTAACTTCTAATAAATAGAATAAAACAAAAGTGACTTCATGGTATTTCTGAGATTATAGCACAAAGACCGTGATCTCTCTCCCTCTCTTTCTCTCTCTTGCAAGGAATCTTCCAAGTTGTGAATAGCCCTATTTAGAGCTCCACATGGCAAGAAACTGATTTCTCTAGCTAACAGCCAGCAAGAACATAAGCCTTGCCAATGACAATGTGAGTGAGCTTGGAAGTGAATCCTCCCCCATCCGTCTTTAGATGACTGAAGCCCCAGTCAACTATTTGATTGCAGTCCTTCTGAGACAGGAAACCAGAGAGCCCCGGTCAGAGCTCCTGGACTCCTGGCCCACAGAAACACCAGATATTAAATGCTTACTATTTTGTCATAAGGATTTGGGATAATTTGGTACATATCACAGATAACCATACCTAACAGATAATGATTTCTTCTACTTCTAAGATGCTTTTTTTCCCCCAAGGGATGGAGTTTTATTTTGTTGCCCAGGCTGGAGTACAGTGGTGCACTCATGGCTTACTGTAGCCTCAACCTCCTGGGGCTCAAGTCATCCTCCTGCCTCAGACTCCAGAGTAGCTGGAAGCACCCAGGCTGCCTAATTTTTTTTTTTTTTTTTTTTTTTTTTTTTGTAGAAACAGGGTCTTGCTATATTGCTTAGGCTTGTTTCAATCCCCATCATCAAGTCATCTTCCAGCCTCGGCCTCCAAAACTGCTGGGATTACAGTTGTGAGCCACTGCACCCAGCCTGCTTCTAAAATTCATTTTAATAGGTGTCCAATGAGCATTTGTTTATAAACTCAGAGTAAAACTTGAGAGTTTAAGGTAAAATTTATACTGATTTTTAACGTTAATCACCTTTCGTAAAACCCAGTTTTTCTGGTTTCACTTCCCATCCTCTTTAGATGTTAGAATGAACAGTAGATATTGAGCCTACCTCAGAAATTATAGACAGTCCCCAGTCATTCTTCTAATCTTTATAGTATCTGTTAGAAAAAATGCTTACAGTTCATATTATGGATTTCATTGTTGCAACTGCTGATGGGCTACTGGATTTCTCTTTTAAAAGGAATCCATTATTTTCTTTCTATTAATAAAAACATAAGCTCGAAGACTCCTTTAGAGTTAAAGTAAAACTGTTCAGGAAATATTTTACCACTTCAACATTATCTTAAAGAAAAAAGTCACTTTTACTTGACGACTTGTGTAGCTTAAACTCATAATTTGAGTCTACTTGTCTTGACTCATTTGGGTCATTGTGAATTATCAGTCCGTAAATAAATTCCAAATCTATGCTTTATTTTGTGTGAAAATCATCTGATTGTTGAAAGATTGCATGTTAATTTGTAGCCTAACAATTGTACTCCATTCCTTCCACCTCAAATGGTATAGTCTCCTTAAAGAAAAATTCGATACTTTCTCAATCACAAAATAAGATAATAAGCATCAAGAGCTGGGTGCAATGGCACACACCTGTAATCCCAGGACTTTGGGAGGTCGAGGTGGTGGATCAAATGAGGTCAAGAGTTCGAGACAGGCCTGACCAACATGATGAAATCCTATCCCAACTAAAAATAGAAAAATTAGCTGGGTGTGGTGGTATCTGCCTGTAATATCAGCAATTCGGGAGGCTGAAGCACGAGAATTGCTTGAACCCAGGAGGTAGAGGTTGCAGTGAGCCAAGATCACGTCACTGCACTCCAGCCTGGGCAACAGAGTAAGACTCTTTCAAATAAATAAACAAACAACATCAAGAGATGTTTGAAATGCAAATGCTATCCAAAATAATGGGATTATTATTTTGTATATTTCTTAGTGCCAATTTCTGTGTTGCCCTTAGAGGCACTGCATTATTATGTGTTGAGTAAAATGATATTCTAAGCTAAAACACAGTGGACAATTTCCTGCTTCAGGATTTCTAGTTTCACCCTCACCTGCAAATACAGTATAACTGTTTTCACTAAAATTTTGCTTTTTGATAGAAATCCTAGGTAGAACACCCAACTCTAACACATCAGAACAACTTGAGAACGTGAAGAAATTTTCCTTAAAAAGAAAAAAATTAAATGGTTAATGCCAATGTAGTCACCAAAAAAAAAAAAAAAAAAAAAGGAAATATCCAGTTTTCTTTCATAAGGTCCTCAAGTGTACCTCTGAACATATCTTCCTGGGATCATACATTGTTCTGCCTGTCCGTTTCAGTATTCACATTTGAGGAAGAATGAAAATTTCCCCTATGTGGTTCAATGTGGAATTAGAGATGCCTATGCAAAGGTGATTGTCTGAGAGCCACCATGGCCGCATTTGATCTGTAAGTATGGAAAACATTAGGACAGTGTTATGGCCTCTGGCTGATAGGCCTGTTCTTTGGAAAAAGAATGGCAGAAGAGAGTTAGGAGGAGTCTTGACATTGTATGATGATGTCAAGGAAAACAGAAGCCAAATTAGCATGTGATTATGCTGACCATCAGCCAGAATAGTGTATATTTTTGATGAGAGATTAGATAGTGAAATTGGTAGACTTGAGATGAATTAGGAAGCTGTGCATGCGAGCAGCACCACCTAAGAACAAAGCTAACGTGAATTTAGGGAAGCTTACTATTTCTAAAGCTGAAAAATAAACCCAAATAGACTATCTAGCAAAGCTTCTTTATTATGATAACCTTTTTTCTTATAAGAGGAAACATTCGCATTTTCAAGAGTGGATACTTAATGAAACAACGTGTCATAATGCCAAATATAAAACAGGATTTAGGCCGGGCACGATGCCTCACATCTGTAATCCCAGCACTTTGGGAGGCTGAGGCAGGAAGATCACGAGGTCAGATAAAGACCATCCTGGCTAACATAGTGAAATCCCATCTCTACTAAAAATATAAAGAAAAAATTTAGCTGGGCGTGGTGGCACGTGTCTGTAGTCCCAGCTACTCGGGAGAATCACTTGAACTGGGGAGGTGAGGGTTATAGTGAGCTGAGGTCACCTCTCTGCACTCCAGCCTGGGTGACAGAGTAAGACTCAAAAAACAAACAAACAAAAAACAGGATTTAGAAGATTATTATTTAATTCTCCTTTGTTTGGGAGGGGGCTTTTAAAAGATAATTCTTAAACTGTAAGCTGTTCTAATAGCTACAAATCACTTATCTTACATATAAAACCAAATATTAAGACGTGTCCTAAAACTGCAGTTCCCATTCTCTCCTGCACGTTAATCACCTGGGAAGATTTTTCAAAACAGGAATTGTTCCGACCATATTCTATGAGAAACTCTAGGGGTTGGAGCCAGAAATATATATTTCTAAAAGTTAAATAATGCATTAAAATATATTCTTGCACATTTTGGGAGAAGACGGAGAGAATTCGGTGCATAGATTCAAAATGGATTCTTTTATTTAGAAAAATGCAGCATCACATTTGCTGCCTCCTCTACAGCCAGAGACTGTTTTTTTATAAGCCACGTTGCCATCTTATGCCATACGCTTCCCCATCCTCACTTTCTTGAGCATACCGTGCTCAATGCTGATGCTTCCTTCTCAGCAGTGAAGAAAACTCAGGTTTCCCTGGGAAAGAAATCCAGCAAAGTCACAGTGCCCTCAGATAAGGATTTCTCTTTCAGGGAAAGTTCTGGTCTCTTCTTCTAGAACCTTAAAGGAAC